>NW_027458542.1:0-65758 GCF_050624435.1 Tenrec ecaudatus | reverse complement strand
GCTTGGACTCTAAAGCCCTGGCAGGGCAGACTGAAGCTACCTCAACTGTTTTTTCTTAACCCAATGGCTCCTGCTACCCTCACCACCCCCAACTAGGTAAAAGGGAAGAAAGATGCATTTTCTTTACAGAGGCAACTTTCTAGAAAGGAGACCAGCCCACCAGCTGTGAAAGGTCCCCTTAAACCATTTTACTTTGAGCAGGAGGAAGAAATGTTGAGATTCCCAGAGCCACGTGGAATTGTGGATCCTCTAGTTTATGTTCCAGTGATGCAAGATCGATTTTTCTAGAGAAAGTCAAAATTCCTGTTTTCTTAAAAACCTCCTGATTTTTTCAAAGGCGATTCAATAACATTGGATAGAAGCCAGGTAGGCCAAAGAGCCCTGGTGGCACAGTGGGTTATGTGTTGGGCAGCTAACTAGAAGGTCAGTAGTTTGAAACCACCAGTCACACTGGGGGAGCGGGGGGTGGGGGATAGGGTGGGGGTTGTGCAGAGATGAGACTTTCTAGTCCATATAGAATTTCAACCTCGGAAACCCACAGGGGCAGTTCTGCTTGGTCTTACAGGGTCACGGTGAGTTGGAATCTTCTAGATGGCAGTGAATAAGCAGGCCAACCAGAGTCCACACAGGTCCTCATTTGGCTATGGGAGTCCCAAGTCTGTGACCCTCACAGAATCGACCTTTGTGTATCGATGTTAAAAGTGAGATCCAGAGAGGGGAGCGCCTGTCCCCTTGAGGAGCAACGAGTTGACTTTCCAGTCTCCAATCTGTAGCAGACACTCCCGGTGCTCCTTCTCTTCACTCCCAAATTCCTGATTCTGTGTACTCCCCTCAGTCACCAAGGGCCAGCTCTGAAGGTCCCTTTGCTGGTGCTGGCTGAATGTGCTGAGGAACATATGCCCCTGGGAACAGCCCTGACCAGGCCCCTCACTCCTTGGATGGCAAAACTCTGAGAGGCGTGTGCTACACCCTACCCCTGGAGACTTCCTAAGTGATTAAGCAGCAGTTTCCCAGGTTTGTAATTGGATTCACAATCTATTTGTTATCGGTGGCCCTTCCCTCCACTGGCTCACAACCCCACATAATTACCTGCATGCTCAGAGTTTCCTAAATAAGCTCATTGCCTTTAAGTCTTTGACCAGGGTCTGCTTCAGTGAGAACCCAAACTAAGCCCAGGTCTGAATCGTTATGTGTCCTTCCTGCCATCCAGTTGATGCCGACTCATGGCAACTCTATAGTTTGGGGTAGAACTGCACCTGTGAGTTTCTGAGACTGGAACTCTTTTTTTTTCAAACATTTTATTAGGGGCTCATACAACTCTTATTACAATCCATACATATACATACATCAATTGTATAAAGCATATCCGTACATTCTTTGCCGTAATCACTCTCAAAGCATTTGCTCTCCACTTAAGCCCTTTGCATCAGGTCCTCTTTTTTTTAACCTCCCTCCCCACTCCCCACTCCATCATGAGCACTTGATAATCTACAGATTGTTATTTTGTCATATCTTGCCCTCTCCGGAGTCTCCCTCCCCACCTTCTCTGCCGTCTGTCTCCCAGGGAGGAGGTTACATGTGGATCCTTGTAATCTGTTCCCCGTTTCCAACCCACTCACCCTCTACTCTCCCAGTATCGCCCTTCACACTCCTGGTCCTGAAGGTATCATCCACCCTGGATTCCCTATGCCTCCAGCTCCTATATGTACCAGTGTACAACCTCTGCCCTATCCAGTCCTGCAAGGTAGAATACTGATCATGGTAGTTGTGGGGAGGAAGCATCCAGGATCTAGGGAAAAGCTGTGTTTTTCATCAGTACTACATCACACCCTGACTGACCCATCTCCTCTCCTAAACCCCTTTGTGAGGGGATCTCCAGTGGCCATAAATGGGCTTTGGGTCTCCACTCTGCACTTCCCCCTTCATTCACTATTATATATATATATATTTTTTTGCATAATACCTTATACCTGGTCCCTTTGGCACCATGTGATCGCACAGGCTGGTGTGCTTCTTCCATGTGGGCTTTTTTGCTTCTGAGCTAGATGGCCGCTTTTTCACCTTCAAGCCTTTAAGACCCCAGACACTATCTCTTTTGATAGCCAGGCACCATCAGCTTTCTTCGCCACATTTGCTTATGCACCCGTTTGTCTTTGCCAATCCTATCATGGAGGTGTGCAGCCAATACTGTGATTTTTTTGTTTTTTGATGCCTGATAACTGATCCCTTCGGGACCTCGTGATCACACAGGCTGGTGTGCTCTTCCATGTGGGCTTTGTTGCTTCTGAGCTAGATGGCCGCTTGTTTATCTTCAAGTCTTTAAGACCCCAGACACTATCTCTTTTGATAGCCGGGCACCATCAGCTTTCTTCACCACATTTACTTGTTCACAAGCTTTGGCTTCAGCAGTTGTGTCGGGAGGATGAGCACTGTAGAGTGCCAATTTAATAAAAGAAAGTATTCGTGCATTGAGGGAGTGCTTGAATTAAGGCCCAAGGTCCTGCCACCACCTTAATACTAAACCTATAATTATAGACACAGAGATCTATTTCCCCATATATATATATATATATATATATATATATATATATATATATATATATATATATATATATATATTTGCATGAAAATGTCTTTGTCTAGACCTCTATAAATGCACTTTGACTCCTAGCTCTCTCCTCCATCTCCCTTGACTTTCCTCCTGTCCCACTACCATGCTCCGTCCCCACCTGGGTTACAGCTATACCTCTTCTTTACGTAATCTTACCCTTGATCATTCCCTACCAGGCCTGCCACTTCCCCCTCACTACCATTTTGAGTCCCATGTTGTTCCCTTGTCCCTGTGTTTGTTAACACCACTTCCTTGCCCCCCCCGCACCTCCCCCTATCCCAAGTGCCCCCGGAACTGTTGGTCCTGTTGTTTTTCCTCCAGATAGTTCATCCAGCCTGTCTTATTTAGACAGACCTGTGGAGACACTAACATGCACGAAAACAAGACAGAGGAAAACAAAGCAACAGTATACAACCAGACAACAAAACAACAAAAACAAACCACTGACAAAGAACAAAACAAAACACATCAAGAAAGAAGAGCTTATAGTTAGTTCAAGGATCATTTGTTGGACCTTAGGAGTGTTTTCCAATCCAGTCTGTTGAGGCACCACAACCTGGCCCCAAAGTCCACTTTCAGCATTCCCTGGGGACCTTGCCACTCCATTCCCTTGCTGTTCCACTGCACTCCACCACACTTTGCCTCGGTGTGGTGGAATCAGGTTAGGTGCAATTCGCACACTGTGTCTCCAGTGTTGTCCCCTGTATCACCATTGGTCACTGAGGGGCATCATGTCTCATAGTGGGGCCAGCCATGTTGTTCTCTTTGTGGACTGGCTGCTCTGAGACTAGAACTCTTTAGGGGAGTAGAAAGCCTCATCTTTCTCCCTTGGAGTGGCTGGGGATTTCAAATTTGCCATTTCAGACATTGCGTTTAGCAGCCCAACACATAACCCCTATACCCCACCATAGCTACAGAAAACAATAAAGAAACAAAATCCAACAACACTCATTGCCATTGGGTGCATAACAATCCTATCGAGAGAAAATACTCCGGCCTCCTGGGTTTCCAAGGCTATAACTCTTTGTAAAAATAAAATTGTGTTATGTTTACAGTGAAAGTTTACATAACCGATTAGATTCTCATTTAACAAATTCTCTACTTGTTTAGTGACATTAGTTACTTTTTTCAATAAAAAGGAAAGCAGAATATTAAAAAAAGAACAAATGAAAACGTGTTAAGAGTAAAGACAAATGATAAGATGTTAATGTTTAACCTAATCATATCTGCAACAATACACTTTCTGATGTACTGACGGTGAGCAGGGTTTAATCCCATCCCTGGTGAATGGTCCCAGGGGATTTAATGGAGGCTTATTCTCTGTGGAATCTCTGCCAATGCATTTTGAGTTTTTATACTCATCTAAGGCTATAACTCTTTATGGGAGAAGAAAGCCTCATCTTTCTCCAAAGGAGCGACTGGTGAATTCCAACCGCTGACCTTGCAGTTAATAGCCCAACACATAACCCATTATGCCACCAGATGAGAGATTTGTCTCTGGGTGCCTTCCAATGCAAGCACTACAATTATGCAAGGAGGATATTTTTTTCTGTACTGGAGCCAGGTCAAGTCAGAACCAGTGTGTCCATGGTTTGCAGCGAAATCAGAGGAAGAAGAGGGTAGACTGTCTATAACTTCTCATAGTCCAGGGAAATGCTAGGCCTGGAAGGGGGCATGCTGGCTCAACCATGTTCAGAAAGTCTGCACACTAACCTCCCCGGCTCAAATAATTACCAGCACCATGTCTCTGAATATCACCTAAAAGCAAAATAGTGAAAGCACCATTTCCATTTCATAATACTTTTATTAAAAGTAAAGTTCAATTCAGTGATGTGAAGAAGCTGGGAAAATTATGTTTTCATTTCTTTCTTTTTCTTTCCCTCCCTTTCCCCTTCTTCTCCACAGAACTGAGAGGCAGAGGGAATAAAGGCAGCATGGCACCAACTGGAAGACACCGTGGGGTCAAGGTCACCATTTAACTCATGCTTGTCCAGTTTGGAGGGGCAACTGGATGTCCTCATTTGTGAAATTGCTTGTTAATCTTTTTGAGTTAACAAGGTATGGTAAAAAATGATTGTTGGTGTTTTTGTTAGGAACCTTCTAGTCCAGTCCAACTCATAGTGACTCAATGCATCAGTGCAGAGCTCTCTAGACCAATGGTTCTCCACCTGTGGGACCCTTGCACAGGGTGACTGTAACAAAATTACAGTTATGAAGTAGCAATGAGAATATTTTTATGGTTGTGGAGGTCACCACAACATGAGGAACTGTATGAAAGGGTTGTGGCATTAGGAAGTTTGAGAACCACTGCTCTAGGCTTTTCTATGCTGTAATCTTTACAAGAATGAGTTGCCTGGCTTTTCTTCCAAGAACAGAGCCACTGGTGGGTTCAAACCTTCAACCTTTTGGATAGCAGCTGAGCACTTAACCATTGTGCCTCCAGGGCTCTTTGATAAACTCTATTAGAGGGTCTTAACCATTGCAACCCCATGGATCCTTTTGGCATTTAGGAAAGGCTATGGAACACCTGCCCACTCCCCAGAATAATATTTCCAAATACCTCCAATGAAATACAGAATCACAAAGGCACAAATTGTATTGAACTGCAGTGATAAAAATAAAAGACATTGGATTTGTGGCAAATATACATGTTAATAAAAACATTAAATATGATCTGATAGTGGGTCTAATAAACCAAACCAACACCATTGAGTTGATCCTGACTCACTGTGACCCTATATAAAATTCCTCAGGCTAAATCTTTACAGGAGCAGATCATCTCACCTTCCTCTCAGTGAACAACTGGTGCCTTTGAACTGCCAACCTTGAGGTTACCTGCCCAACGGCTCACCCACAGCGTCACCGTGAGTTCTAGATAGTGATGAGCATGAACTGTACTCAACGATGGCTGCAACGACTAGCATGGGGTGTGAAAGCATGTAGAATTTCTCTCGGTGGTAATCGCATGGCTATTCTGAACACAGCTGTGGACATGCTAAACTGCCCTGCGAGCTTAGGGAAACTAACTCAACCAGGATTGTCCCTCATCCAATTTGACATTGCTCCCCAGCCTGCTGGGGCTCAGTGGCTCAGTGTTAGGGTCCCTTGTCTAGATACCAGGGCTGGCATGGAGAAAGTCATTCCTCTGCAGCCTTCTAGTGTGTGGGGGAAGATATTAGTGTTAAGCCTTGGCAGGAAATTGCTGGATTTTCCTGGCAGCCACATTCTTAATAACCATTTACTGGATACAAATTATATTCTGAGGGTAAATTGGTGGTTCAGTTGTAGAATTCTCCTTTTTCATGTGGGAGATCTGGGTTTGAGTCCAAGACAATGAAACTCATGTGCATCCAACACTCATTTGTCAGGGGGATGCTTGGTTATTGCTGAGGTACTGAACTGATTCTGTGTTGCTATGATACTGAAATGGGGAAGCTTGGTTGGGTGCGGCTTTGAGACTGAACCTGTTTCTGTGATGTGTCCAGGCTAAGATGAGCGATGAAGAAAAGCGTGGCTTTATACTTCTGAAAACCAGTTAACGAAAACCCCTGTGAATCACAATCTGATGCACAACCAAAGAGATGGTGCAGGACCAGAGAGAATATTGCCCATGGAGTCACTGGGAGCTGGTTGTCACAGTGAGTTGGAATGGAGGCTGACTCAACAGCAGCTAACAACCATTGTGTTCCAGCCACTCGATTTGCTTTAAAAATCTAGCTCAGCCTTCTGGTCCAAGGAAGTGATTAATCATGCCTACTTTATAGCACACCGTGAACCCTGATCAATGTCAGGCCCTGCTTGTGTTTTGTCCCTCCTTTTCCACATTCACATCACTTCCATTCCCCTCTTCAGACTAATACCCTCTGCTGGGTGCTTGGTGTGTGTGTGTCCTTATAGGCATACAGCCATGTGCAATAGACCATGCTGCTTGGTGAATGGGCTTTCAGCTTCCATGAATGGTACTGCAATATAAATCTCATTCCGTTTTTGACCTTTTCAACTCCTTGCAATGTCATTAAGAGTTATTGCCATGCTGCATATCAATTGTATGTGCTGCTGCGTGCCACTTGGTCATGAGCAATCATCATCTTTCTTTTGTTTCCTTCTTCAGTTGTCTGTTGATTGGCATCCAATTCAGCTCCAACTCTTCTCTACTGCAGGTATCAGTGTGGTGACCATTCTTGTAAAAATGTCCCAAGGGCCCTGTGAATTGGATAAATAGCTTGGCCTATATACCCAGGAATTATGTGTTGGGCTGCTAACCCCAAGGTGAGCAGTTCCAACCCACCAGCTATTCCATGGAGCAAAGAGAGGCTGTCTGCTGTCGTAAGAATTTAGTTTTGTTAACCTAAAGCAGCAATTCTACTGTGCCTTGTAGGGTTGCTAATGAGGAAGAATCAACTGTGGTTTTGTTTGTTTTTCTACATCCAGGAGAGAGCTTTGATGGGGGAGATATTAAGTGCTTGGCTGCTAACCCAAAGGTCAGTAGTTTGAAGCCGTCTTCCACACACTGTGGGATAAAGGCATGGCTGTCTACTTCCCAATAGAAGCCTTGAAAACATCATGGGACCATTCAGCTTTGTTAGATATGGTCACGAGGAATGAAAGTCAACTCAGTGACTGCGCTTCTTTGGTTGTACGCCCAGGAGGGGC
The DNA here is from genome assembly GCF_050624435.1 of Tenrec ecaudatus. Lineage (NCBI taxonomy): Eukaryota > Metazoa > Chordata > Mammalia > Afrosoricida > Tenrecidae > Tenrec > Tenrec ecaudatus. The sequence continues at coordinate 58,494 of NW_027458542.1, read as the reverse complement.
TTACTAGGTCCTAGGGTCCATTCAATGGACTTTCACTAAGCTCTGCCAGATTGCTGTGCAGCAAACCTGCATCATTAGCAGTGTTTCTCTGCTTTCTCCGGATCTCCAATGACACTTGGTATGTTTGACTTTCTAACTGTTGCCCATTTGATGGTTTTAAAAGGCCAAGCACAATAAACTCATCTATCCCAGGCACTTTCTGGTTCTGTAGCAGATTCTTAGGGTTGCCATGCCACATTCCTTTGATCCATCTCTGACACCATCTCACTGCCTTCCAGTCAATACCGACTCATAGCGATCCTGTGGGGCAGTGTACAATTGCCCCCTGCGAGTTTCAAACACTACAACTCTTTATTGGAGTAGAAAACCCCATCTTTCTTCCTTGGAGCTAGTAGTTTTGAGCTGCTGACCTTGAAGTTAGCAAACCAACTTGTAACCACTGCACTTCCAGGGCTCCTCCTGATATCCATCATAGCAGTGGCGAACGGCTCTATGTAAGTGCAGGCTCCTGCTGAAATGGTGTCTTATCACAACTGTGCAGCACGCAGCTCTCCATGTCCTTCTGCCTCGAAGCCTTTTCAAAGGCATGGAAAGCCAAACCCAGGAAGGTAGGAGAGGTCACCTTACTAGGAGGAATGCTCAACACCACTACAGGCGAAGAAGGGCCCAGCCTCCTGTTTCTGGTAGACAATTCTAGGACAGAACCCATGTTCCTCAGAAGTCCTGGGGGAATCAAGCCCCTGTATCCTACATTAAAAGCCTCAACACCCCGTTCCCATTGTGATTGCTTCTCCCCCTAACTCAGTCTTGCGTCCGCTTTCCTATTCCCACTCCCTGCCATCAGATCTCAAATAGACTCCCTGCACCCAGGCCTGAGGAATAAGCTCGGCATGCACGGGCACTCTATCAAAGACACACATATTACTCTGAATCTCCAAAAGAACCCTGTGGGCTACGTGTGTAATCCCCAGTTCACAGATGAGAAATGGATTGAAAAACAGTGACACACCAATGATCACACAGGCAAGGGTTCAAGTCTGTGTCTATCAGTTATTCTTTTATTCAAGAATGCCTGAGAAGACTGGGTCTTAACACTTGAGCAATCTTCTTGGAAGAATAAGGCAAACTACAGAAAACACAAAATGAATATCGCTTTTGTTCGTTTATCCATTTGCAAAAGACATAATACCTATAGTGCTAAGAATAGTATTCAAAGTATCTATTACTACCCCCTCAAAGCTTACATACTAGTCACCAAACTCAAACAAATACAATGCTATCAAGTTGATTACAACTTATAGCAACCCCATATAGGGCTTCCAAGACTGTAAATCTTTACAGAAGCAGAGAGTTTCACTTTTCTCCCGCTGAGTGACTGGTGCATTTGAACTACTGACCTTGTGGTTAGCAGCCCATTGCTAAATGATTAGTTCCATAATCATTACGCTTACTTAACTCTACATTCTTTTAATTATTTCTCTATCAGTCCAAATTGCATCTGGCTACATGGGAAAAAAACAAACCGACTCTAGTGCTCTAATCACAAAAGCTTCATTTTTCTTATATTAACAAAAAAAAATACCAAACCAGTTGCCACTGAATTGATTCTGATTTACAGTTACCCCATATGATTCAGGGTAGAACTGTGCTCCATGAAGTTTTCAAGGGCTGAATTTTTAAATGTAGATTGCCAGGTTTTTCTTCCAAGGCATCTTTGGCTTAGCAGTGAATTGTGTTAACCCTTTGCACCACACAGGGGTTTGTCTTATACAATAGTAAGTCTTGAAATAGGTAGCCTAGGTCTGGCGTATTTGCTCAGGGACTCATCTTGGATATAGGAGAATGCATGCTTTTTGGTCTGCCAAACTCATGTAGCCTATGTGACTCTCCCATCTTTCAATATTCTGACTAGGGAGCATGACAGCAGAAGAGCCAAGGACAAAAATGAAATGGGTTATGCCAGACAAGTGTTTAGCCTTAAACAACAACAAAAACTTTCTGGGGAGTCCTACTCAGTATCTTTCACCTACACATATTTGGCCCAAACTGGGTCAAATGTTTATGCATAGCTGCAAGGCAGCCTAGGAGTGAGCGATTTAAGTAGGTACATTATCACCCTAAACAAAATTGAGCTTCTATTAGTAGTAAGAATGAGAAAAATGGATACTGTTTAGGCATATAGCAGGGTTGGGTAGAATTCTATTTTGTGTCTTAATTTATATTTTGAATGAACTCAGAAAAAGTCATAGAGAGTAGAACAAAGGGATGGATGTGCATCCAACCACCTCAACTACTCATTTCTTTTCATGCTCTCCCTCTAGCTTCCCTGAATAGTTCTTGGTTACACATTGGGCTGCTAATTGCACGGTCGGTATTTTGAAATCACCGGCTGCTCTTCGGGAGAAAGATGGGACTCTACTCTGTAAAGAGGTACAGTCTCAGAACCTCACAGGTACAATTTTACCCATGTCCTGTAGGGTCGATATGAGTTAGCATTGATTCAATGGCAGTGAGCTTGGTTTGGATAGATCTGTAGAATCTTAGGATGGAATAGTTTGAATACACAGAAAAAAATTCAGTGGAATCATAACCCTCCAAATAATTACCCTCTAAAGCCACAAAGATCAACTGTGTCTAGCATGGTGACAGTTTAGCATACGACATGGGGACATTGCTCATATCCCAGTGTTGTTAATCAACAAAAACTCACACACTGCCACTTATAGTGACCCTATGCACAATAGAATAAAAGCCTTTCTAGTCCTGTGACATCCTCACAATGGTCATATTTTAGCCTATTGTTACAGCCACTGTGTTGATCCATCTCATTCCGGGTTTACCTGTTTTTTGATGATGCTCTACCAAGTATTTTGTCCTTTTCTAGGGACTAATTTCTCCTGATACCATGTTCAAAGTATATGAAATGAAGTTTTACCATCCTCACTTCTAAAACACATTGTGGCTGTACTTCTTCAGGGACAGACCTCTTTGTTCTGCTGGGCTTTCGTGGTATATTCAATATTATTTGCAACATCATATTTTAAAGGCATCATATTTTCTTCAGTCTTCCTTAATTATGGTCCATATTTCACATGCATATGTCAAACATTACCATCAAGTCTATTGTTATTCATAGTGACCATATAGGGTTTCCAAGGCTGTAAATCTTTACAGGGTCAAATAGCTTCCTCTTTCTTCTGTGGAGCAGCAAGTGGGTTGAACCACCAACCTTGCTGTGAGTCATCCAACCCATACCAGACACTGAAATTAAGACTCCTTTCACATGCATCTAAGGTGATTAAAAATATCAAGGCTAAAAGCAGGCATAACTTGCTAATCCCCAGAGTAAAACATTTGCTCTTTCACATTTTAAAGAGGTCTTTTACAACAGATTTTTCCAATGAAATACGTTGATTTATTGACTGCTGCTTCTGTGAGTATTGATTGTGGGTCCAAGTAAAATAGAGTTTAGCTACATTTCTCTATTTGTAATGATGTTGTGTGTTTATATTTGTCAAGTTGAGAAGACATTTGTATTCTTAGTGTTGAAGACTAATTTATATGAGCTTTATCAGTAAGTACTTCAAGGCCTATTGACTTTCAGCCAGTAAGATTGGGTCATCTGCATAACACAGGTTGTTAATGATTCTTCCTCCAATTCAGATGCCTCAACTTCCTCATACAGAGCAGCTTCTCAGATTATTTGAATAAGTATAGTGTGATAGATAGGTAGGTTTATAGTGCCAACCTGGCCAATAAGAACATGTGGGATTAATAAGTTCGCAGTTTGATTAGTGGGCAAAGAGATAAATGGCTCAGCAAGCCACACCTATCTCTCAGTTGCTCTCTGGTGATCAGACCAGTGTGTGGCTGCCTTACCTAGTTCTGCAGTTTGCTGCCTGGCTGTACTGCCATATTTACTGTTGCATGGAAGTGAGTTAAACTGAGTCCTCTGTACTGCTATGTGGACTAATTAGCTGTTATATTCCTTTGTGTTCTATCTATCTATCAAATCATAAATGTCCTGGTTTTGTTTCTCTAGAGAACCCTGTCTAACACATATGGTGAAAGGATATAACCACAACACACACTCTCCTGATTTTAAACCACGCAGTATCCCCTTGTTCTATTCGAACCACTTCCTGTTGGTTTATGTACAGGTACCACAGGAGCACAATTAAATGTACGGGAATTCCCATTGTTCTCATATGTATTCATATGCTACCCAAAGTTTGTTATGATACACAGTAAAATCCTCTGCATAGTCAATAGTACATAAGTAAGCATTTTCCTTGTATCCTCTGTTTTCAGCCAAGGTCCATCTGAAATCAGCATTGATATACCTTGCCTCATGCCCTCTTTTAATACAGCCTGGATTTCTGGCAGCTTCCTGTTGACATATTGCTATAACTACTTTTAAAGTTATCTTCAATAAAATTGTACTTGCATGTCATATTAATGTTACTTTAAATTAATTTGCAGATTTTGTTGCGTCATATTTCTTTAGAATGGACACAAATATTAATCACTTCCAGTTGGTTGGCCAGATAGCTATCTTCCAAATTTCTTGACATGGACTATCACTGCATGAGCGTGTTGAAATATTTCCATTCCTATCCCTTCCTTGCTTTTCACTAATGCTTACATTGCAGCTTCAACTTCTTCTTGGCCTTTTGAACTAGTAGAACCTCAACTAATTCTTGGGTACAGAGACTCTGTATACTCCTTCCATGTTCTTTGGATTCTCCCTGCATCATTCAATAGTTTGATAAATAATCCTTCAACATTTTAGTCCAAGGCTTGGATTTTTTCTTCTGTTCTTTCAATTTATGATATGCTGACTGTACTCATTCCTTTTGCTTTCCTAATTCCAGGTCTTTACACGTTACAATATAATTCTTTACTTTATCTTCTCAAGCTGGCCTTTCAAATTTTTCTGTTCAACTCTTTTATTTCATCATTTCTTCCATTTGCTTTAGCTGCTTTAGGTTCAAGAGCAAGTTTCACAATCTCCTCTGATATCCACTGTATTATTTTCTTTCTTTCCTCTATTATTAATGATCTTTTTGAGGAGCCCTCAATAAAATAATTTATGATAAATAAATAATAGCCCCAGTTGACATGACAAAAAAAAAAAGATTGATGACCTTGATGCTATTTCACAAGTCTTCTGGTAGCTGATCATTAATGTTCAATATGTCCGAACCATTCTTGAGATAGGCTCTAAATTCAGGTGAGATATTGTGATAGTAAGGTTTGGTGTCAATTTAGTTTGACCAGGATCTTCAGAAGGTGCAGGTCACAGTCTCCTTGGGGGTGTGACCTATTTCATAGCTATAAGTAGACTGTGGAGAATGGGCTCACTGTTTTTCTTCCTGATGAAAAGACCCTGGACCCTACGTCTGGCTTCTTGGGATGGCAATCACCATGAGACCTGCTGACCCTAAGAGCTGTCTGTGGCCTGCCAACTGCCTGTTCACTTTGGATTCTCCCAACTCTGCCACCACCAACCTGTGGTTTTCCTGTTTCTTGGGCTATTCCTCCAACAGCTTCATGAGTCTGGAAGGGCCTCTAGTTTGCATCTGATTTATGGGCTGGAGTTGGACTGGGGTTTCTTGTTGTGTGGACTTCTTAATGTAAAATTCTTTATTGATATAAATTTCCTTCTTCTACATGTATCAGTATCACTGGTTTGTTTCTCTAGAAACCCCAACCGACCACAGATATAATGTAGGATGTATTTGGGCTCTTTTGCGTTCTTACTTTAATTTTCTTCAGGTATGACTTGAACTTGCATATTAGTAATTGATAGTCTGTTACATAGTTGGCCCCTGGTCTTATTTTGCCTCAATGATATTGAGCTTCTCTATCATGTCTTCCCACAGATTTAATCAGTTCCATTCCTGTGTATTCCACATGTATATATGCCGCTCCTGTTGTTGAATAAAGATGTTTGCAATGAGGCAGTTATTGCTCTTGCAGAATTTTTTCATGCATTCTTCAGCTTCTTTTCGATCCCCAAAGCCATAGTTTCTAATTACTCTTCCTTCCTTTTTGTTTCCATGTGTGCATTCCAATTGTCAGCAATTATTAATGCATTTTCAGTACATGTGTGATCAATTTCAGACTAAAGAAGTTGGTACAATTCTTCATTGGCTTTAGTGGTTTGTGAGAAAATTTGAATAATGGTTCTATTAACCGGCCTTCCTTGTGTGTGAAGATAGATATTATTCTGTCACAGGCAGCATTGCATTTCAAGATAGATCTAGAAATGCTCTTTTTGAGGATGAAAGAGACATTCTTTTGAATTTGTCATTGTCAGCATAGTCATTCTTATCATTTTAAGATTCAAAGGGACTATTTCAACTCACCAATGCCTAGGATATGATCTTTAAAGGTCAGATTCCGTTTTTTATGATTTCCAATTTTCCTAGATTCTTATTTTTCACGTTTCATGTTCTGATTATTAATGAATGGTTGCAATGATTTTTCTCATTTTGCATTATAATCCATCAGCAAATGAAGGTGCCAGAAAGCTTTAGTACACTTTGTTGCTAGATGCCTTCAAGTCAGTTCTGTCTCATAATAATGCCTACACAACAGAATGAAACATTGCCTGGTCCTGCTCCATACTCAAAAATTTTGTTATGTTTGAGCCCATTGTTGTAGGAATTGTCTCGATCCATTTGATCGGGTGTCTTCCTCTTTTTGCAACCCCTCCACTGTAATGTGTATGATGTCCTCCAGGGACTGGTCTGTCCTGATAACATCTGCAAAGTACAGGAGATGAAGTCTCGCCATCCTATCTGCCAAGGAACATTTAGCTGCACTTCTTCTCAGACAGATTTGTTTATTCTTCTCTCCACCCATGGTACTTTCAGTATTTTTTTTGTCAGTACCTTAATTCAAATGCACCAGTTCTCCTTCAGTCGTTCTCATTCAATGTTCAAATTTCACATGCATAAGATGTGGCAGAAAATACCATGCCTTGGGCCAGGCGCAACTTAATCCTAAGTGAAATTCTTGATCTTCCGTACTTTAAAGTGGTTATGTGCAGTAGATTTGCCTAATGCTATATGTTATTTAGTTTCTTGATTATTGTTTCCATGAGCATTAGTTGTGAATCTAAGCAACACCAAATTCTTGATAACTTCAATATTTTCTCCATTTATTATGATGTTATCTCCAGCTCCTTTTGTGAGGTTTTGAGTTATCATTAAGGTGGACTCTACTTTGAGGAAGCTCTCTTTCTCGGTGATATTTTGATTGTTTTGCAATCTGAGGGGCTCATTTTCTGGCATTATAACAGACAATATTTTAGTGCTATGCAGAAAGTTTTCAATGGTGAATCCCTCAGAAGTGGACTGATTGTTTTGTCGTCCTGTCAGTTCTTAGTCTGGAAGCTGTGTTGAAATCTGTTCACCGTGGGTGATCCTGCCTGGTATTTGAAGTACTAGTGGACTAACTCCCAGCATTACAGCAAAGCACAAGCTACCACAGTGCAGCAAATTGACAGATGGGGCGGGGGAGGGGAGTTGTCATTGTTAGACACTGTTAATTTGGCTCTAACTCATAGCAGCCACATCCTGTTTCCTCACAGTGAATGTTGGAGACCGTTTTTGCAGCCAGTATGCCAATTCATCCCATTGAGGACCTTCTTCTTTTTTTCACCACTCCAATTTATCAAGAATGATATCCTTCTCTAGGGACTATGCTCAGCTGTTAACATGCCCAAAGTATGTGATATGAAGTCTTGCCATTCTCACGTCTAGGAAGCATTCTGGCTCTACTTCCGCCAAGAAAGATTTGTTCCTTCTTCTGAAAGTCCATGGAATATTCAATATTCTTCACCAGCATCATAATTCAAAGACATCAACTTTTATTTTACCTTTCATAATTATTGTCCATTTTCAAGTACATATGAGGTGATTGAAAATGCCATAGTATGATAGTTATATAATTTTATGTCAGTTTGAAGATATGTAAAAGTGTAAGGTTGGTATCCAATCTGTCAATCACTGATGGTGCCTCTTTGTGGCCATGGCCTTCTCATAAGGAGGGCCCTGGGAACCTCCCCTTCTTTTTGCATTCACCTGACTGCTCCCTGCCCACGTTGAGAGCTGCCAGAGTCTTGCCATGCTTCCATCGACCTAGGGTCCACAAGACATTGCAATCACTGGCCTTTGACATCCCTGCATTCTGCATCATTGCATGTAACTGCGTAAGTTGGAAAGGAACTTATGGGCTAGTGTTGGACTAAGGACTGGAGTTGGACTGGCCTGGGATATTTCCTTGAAATAGAAATACTATAATGACTTCTTGATAGAAAACTATTTATTGCACATATATGAGTGGCACTTGATTTGTGTCTCTAGTCAGCCTGGCTTACATCCAGTTCACTGCCATCAAGTTGATTCCAACCCTTAGCAACTCTATAGGACAGGGGAGAGATATCCCTGTGGGTTTCCAATACTGGAACTTTGTATGGGAGCTGAACTGTTGATCTTGTGTTGGGCGACCCAACTGGGTTGGTTCTGACGCATTATATTTGTAACCACTATACCACTAGGGCTCAGCTGTGCCTTATTCTTCAAAGTGACATCTTTTAACACTGGAAATTGGTCTTCAGCAAGATCTACCAGTGTACTCGGTCATATGACTAATTTTCTTTTTACACTGTTTTGATTGTGATGTGAGGGAAAATCTACAGAGTAAATTGATTTTCCTTACAATTCATGCAATGTTTTATGATATTGATTGCAATACCTACAATGCAATACTACTTTTCCTATTCCCTCCCTTTGTTTGCCGTTTCCATTGGTCTTTCGTTCCCATTCCTTCCTGCCTTCTGAGTAACTCCCTGACAAATGCTGGGCTCTGAATTGTACATCGTTGACAGTATAGGTCTCCTATTTGGGGGCTGAAAGTTGAGCCATGGAGGTGAGGTCAGGTGTCAAATGGGAATTCCACTAGTGCCTATCATATCCTAAGGTTAGTCTTCTTATTTTGAGTTCTACATTTTCCCAAGTCGATCCAGGGCCTACTACTCTGAGTACCCTCAGAGCAATCTGCAGTGAGAACCCTATGCTATCTTGGTCTTCTGGACTCAGCGCTGTGGAGCCTGGGCTTCATGTGGTCAGTGAATCCCTTTCATCTTCTTTTGATGCTATCTGTGTAATTCTGTATTTTGAATCTCTTCAATTTTTTCAGCTAGTGAAATGCACATGCTTTTCATTTTTGCTGTCCTAATTCCAGGTCTTTGCACCTTTTAATATAATTCTTTATTCCATCTTTTTGAATTCCCCTTTGAAATTTTATGTTCAGCTTCTTTATTCAGCGTCTTTACGTCATCAATTATTTCTATATTTCTCTCTCTCTCTTTTTCGTACTTCATCATTTCTTTCATTGGCTTCAGCTTCTCCACATTCAACGTGACATCCATTTTGTCTTTTCTTTAGTTTCTATCTTTTTAATTATCTTTGAATTTCTTTATTTATGATGTTCTTGATATTATTGCAGAACTCGTATCATCTCAGGTGATTTGTGTTCAATGTGTCAACTTTCTTCTTGAAGTATCCTCTAATATAGATGAGATATACTCAAATTCATACTTTGACTCTTGGGGACTTGTTTTAATTTTATTTGAATTCGAGTTGAATTTGCCATTGATGGTTTGTTCCACAGTTGGTCTCCAGTCTCGTGACTGATGATATTGAACTTCTTTATACGGTAAATACTTGAGTATAAGCCGAGTTTTTTTCTGCACATTTTTTATGCTGAAAAAGCACCCCAGCTTTGGGGGGTAAAATTAGTTGCCTTGGGTTATACTCGAGTATATATAGTAGTTTATTTCAACAGATGTAGTTGATTTAATTCCTGTGTATTTCTATCCAATATACATGATCCATGTCTATGGTTACTGTTTACATCACTGAAAAATAAATGTTCAATCAATAAGCCATCCTTATTGGAATATTCTGTCATGAGATCTCCCATGTGGCTTCCATCCCCATGGCCATATTTTCTAACTAGTGATCCTCCTCCTTAGTTTCCAATTTTTGCATTCAAGTCATCAGTAATCTTGATTGCATGTTTCATCAATTTCAGACTGAAAAGGTTGGTAAAAATCCTCAATGGCTTTATTGTTAGCATTAGTGGTTGGTGTGTCAATTTGAATAATAACTTTATTAATTATTCATCCTTGTAGGTGTAATATATCCTACACCTAACAATGGTGAACATTGGAATCGATGTTGAAACATTCTCTTTTTTAACATGAAAGTCATCCATTCCTTTCAAATTTGTTACTCTGGTATGTAAACCATATTATTATGACATTCAAAATGGCCAATACCAGTCTATTTCAGTTCAATAACACCTAGAGTGTTTGATCTTTATGTGTTCCATTTTGTCATGGGTTCCAATTTTTCTAGATCCATATTTCATGCATCCCATCTTCTTGTTAGTGGTTATTGCAGTACTGCTGTTTCTTCTCATTTTGAGTCATTGCCACATCAACAAATATAGGTCCTGAAAACTTTATATCACTAAGGTCAACTCTACTTTGAGGAGACAGCTCTTCCTCAATTATATTTTGAGTGTCTTCCAACTTGAGGGGTTCATCATCCTGCACTATATGAAAAAATATTCCACTGCTATCAATGTGCTCCACAAACACCACTATTTTTTTCAGATGTAGATTGGCAGGTTATTCTTTCTAGTCTATTTAGCTTGTAAGCTTTTCTGAAAATTTTCCACCACGGGTAACTATGCTTGTGTTTGAAATACCAGTGGTATATCTCACAAGTTATGATAGTGCAAGAACCTGACATGTCTGACAACTTGGCATGCTAGCCTAATTCCGAATGGCCAGCATATCTCTCTTCCTGCTTTCTCTAGTTTCTGTAGACCACTGTACCTGAGCATGCATGGCTTAGGAGGTTGTGGAGTTAATTCTTGCTTCCTGGAGTAACCCTTAACCAATGACCCATAGGAGTTGTTGGACAAATAGCCACACTCCCTCACATTCTGGGCAGAATAACTAGTGGATTTTCTAGAGTGTCTCCAGTAAGATTAACCTCCAGTTGCTCACAATTTTAAATTGTTTGATAATGTACTTTTCATTGGCTGCCTTCTTTCCCTTTTCTGCTTCCCATTTCCTTATTGATATCTCCCCCAAAAATGGCTTAATTAAAACCTTTGTCTCAGGATCTAATCCTATGGGGAACCAAAACTCAATCACACAAGACATTTGTCAAATCATGGACTTAGTGGTTATATCTATTATATGTGTAGGTCATGGAAGAGGAGAATTCATACCATCACTTTGAATAGTCATTCGGAGTGCCAACTGGGTCCCCAGCATAGATCCTGGACATCAAAACTCACTGTTTCCTGCATCATAACACTTCCTTTTAGACTTCTGTCATTCAAAAAACTCAACAAATAGCTTGCTGTCTCACTTCAAATTGTGTAGTGTGCAAATATGGCTATGTTTTCATTGTGTGTTTAGCACTGGACAAATCAGCTTTGACCAGGAAGGTGAAGTCATGTGGAGAAAAAAACCAAAAACACTAGTAGCTGTGTGTTGTGGAAGAAAACCCTGTGGATGAAGTGCAATTTTTAGGGAACAGAGACCAGCAAGATAAACCAATAAGTGTCCACTGTTCTGATGTTAAGGAGAACCCTGGTGAGGCAGTAATTAAGCACTTAAGGGCTAATCAATCAGCAGTTCAAACCCCCCATCTTCCCCAAGGAAGAGTTACGATGTGGCAGTCTGACCCCCTTAAGATTTACATTTATTACCACTACCAACTGATCTGAGAGGGATAGCATTAGGGAATCCTGAATAGCATTCTTAACGAGCTCTAATGGCAGAGTGGACTCCTCATTGAGCTCCTAAACACAAAGTAAGTGGTTCTAACCTATCAGTTGGTCCATGTGAGATATATGAGTTTGTCTGCTCTGGTAAAGATTTAAGCCTTGGAAAATGAAAGGGTGAAGTTCTATTCTATCTTGTAGGGTCTCTATGAGTCAGCTTCAACACAATGATAATGAGTTTGCTTTGGAATTTTGGGATAGAAAGGAGAAATATGTGCAACAAAGTTTAAACTTATTTTAAAAGTTCAGGGGTATTGCTCAGAGAGAGATTCTTGGAACCCACAAGACTGTTGTCCTTAGGCACCTTCAGATCTGGAACTGAACTCACTCCCTTGGCTCAATCTTCAGCCAAACAATAGGTAGATCTATAAGGTAAAAAGTAACACTAATCAACTATTTGAATCAAAAGGATATAATTTATTCAAAGATAAAGTTCAGAACGGTCAGGAAAGAAGGGGGAATGGAAACAGGAACTACAAGGAGGAAGTGCAATAAGTGATATTACGTTGAGCAGACTGCAGTCAATATCATGAAGCAAAATATGTGTGAACTGTCACATGGAAAACGGATGTATTCTGTAAACCTTCACTCATCTCACAATAAAGAGATTTTTTTTCAGCCTTGGAAACCTATGAGGCAATACTATTCTGTCCTATAGGGTACCCATGAGTTGAAATCAACTCAGTGGCAATGGGATATTGATGCTGATGCTTTCTTCCGATTCTAAAAAATAGGGTTATTAGCAATTATTGTGGAAATAGCATGAATGAGACTATGTAAATGGGGTTGGTTACAGATAAATTCTTGTAAATGTTAAAGGATAAGTGATTCAGGATGGACTTACCCAAAAAGAGAAAATTATTGCAAGATTTTGTTCCAGGGATAAAATAAAAATAGGCTTCCTGTGGGTAAGACTTAAGCCTATAGATATGGAATTTAAGGAACTGGTATTCCATGATGGTCACCTTCCCGACACAATCACTCAAGACAAAAAGTGGGTGTATAAACAAATGAGGTGAAGAAAGCTTATGGAGCCTATCTATCAAAAGATAGTCTAGGGTTTTAAAGACTAGAAGGTTCACAAGTGGCCATCTAACTCAGAAGCAATAAAGCGCACATGAAAGAAGCACACCAGCCTGTGTGATCACAAGATGTAGAAGGGATCAGGTATCAGGCATAAAGAACAAAAAGAATCATATCATTGTGAATGGGGGGGGGTACAGTTAGGGGATCCAAGATCTATCTGTAGGCAACTGGACAACCCCTTACAAAAGGGTCGCTGGGAGGAGATGAGCCAGTCAGGATGCAGTGTAGCAACGATGAAACATATAACTTTCCTCTCGTTCCTAAATTCTACCGCGCCCACTATCATGATCCCAATTCTACCTTACAAACCTGGCTAGACCAGAGAATATACACTGGTCCATATAGGAACTGGAAACACAGGGAAACCAGGACAGATGACCCCTTCAGGACTGGTGCTGAGAGTAGCAATAACAGGAGGGTGGAGGAAAGGTGGGGTAGAAAGAGGGATCTGATTACAAGGATCTACATATAACCTCCTCCATGAGGGAGTGACAACAAAAAAGTGGGTGACGGTAGATGTCGGACAGTGTAAGATAGGACAGAATAATAATTTATAAATTATCAAGGGTCCATGAGGGAGGGGAAGGGGGAAGGAGGGGAAATGAGGAGCTAATACCAAGGGCTCAAGTAGAAAGCAAATGTTTTGAGAATAATGATGGCAACAAATGTACACAGTGGATTTATGTATAGATTGTACTAAGAGTTGTAGGAGCCCCCAATAAAATGATTCTTTTTAAAAACCTCAAAGAGCAAAACACACTATGGTTTATTGTACACCAATGATACTTAAATAAAATTACATGAAAGAGCGGAAAAAGAAATGGAATTTAAGGTAAAGAAAGTATTCCCTTTGAAGACCATATTGCAAATATATATTTAGGCAGGCAATTAGATAAAGACATTTTAAGTCTGGGCTTCTATACCTGCCATCTGTCTGTTATGAAAAGTATAATTAGCAACTAGAATCTCTCATACAAAATCAACTCAATATGGTCTTTCTGGTCTGACTTCCGTGGTGTTCTACTGTGCTTTGATGGAGCTCATCATATCATGACTCTATAACAAGATTTAGGAGTTATTTGCATTCTTATGTGGAAGGTAAATCTGTTTGGCCATTCTGTTAGACTAGTTCATTTTCTTTCCTACCATCCCATCTGCCATTTTAATTCAAAACAAGGAGAAAGTCATGTATGTGCCTTTTGAGGAAGGAGAAGATTTTGGTGTGGAAGAAATTCTCTTCTAGACTGCAAGGTAAGTATTTACCCCCTCTAGCCCTGTTGGAGGAGGGGAAAAGGAAGAGAGACAAGGCAAAGAGAACAACCTAGTTAGCTTCGTGCCTCCTTACTTTACCTGGTGATTGAGGGGAATATCAGTGACTATGGACCTGTTGTGCTCCCCATTTGGAAGCATGAAGAATAGAGGCTGCCAGGCAGAGCAGCCCTATGGGAAGTCACTGAAGACAAACATATAGAGAGTGCCATCAAGTCTACTGTGATCCATGGAGACCTTATATGAAATGGAATGGAGTGCTGTCTTATCTGGCACCATTGTCACACATTCCTGAATGTTGAAGTCCATTGTTGCAGCGATTAGGTCAATCTGCCTCAACAAGGATCTTCCCTGTCCCTCTATTTCATCAAATATGGTGTCTTCCTCTAGCAATTGTCCACTGATAGTGTGTCCAAAACACATTAGTCAGTCAGTGTTCTCTTGTGATCCATAAGGTTTTCTTTCAGTAATTTTTGGAAGTGGACGGTCAGGCCCCTCTTCCTTGTCTGTCTTAGTCTAGAAGCTTCACTGAAACCTGTCCACCATGGGCAATCCTGCTGGTATTTGAAATTCTGGGAACAGAGCTTCCAGCATCATAACAATACACAAATCATTATAGTACAACCAACTTTCAGATGAGTGGAGGATATCTATATCTATATCTAAATCTATATCTAAATCTATATCTAAATCTATATTTAAATCTATATCTAAATCTATATCTATATCTATATCTATCTCTATCTCTATCTCTATCTCTATCTATATCTATATCTATATCTATATCTATATCTATATCTATAGATAGATAGATATATGGAGGGAGAGAGTAAAACTGGCAATGCAGTCTGATTAGGCAGTATTCTGATGATCTGCTGCTAACAGAAAGTATCCCCACAATTAGGATCTTAAAGTAATGATAATATCAATTTTGCTCACAAATCTGCAATCTGGGCAGAGCTCAGTGAGGACACTAGTTTTGGCTTCATCAAGCATTAGCTGGGGTAGCTCAAAGACAGAGGCTGCAGCTCTCTTAAGACTCACTCCCTCACACGACTGATACTTCTATTGGTTGGAGCTCAAGAAGAACCCTATAGGTGACATTTTCATTTGGCTTGGTCTTCCTTGCAATATCCTGACAGGGTCCCAATGGTGAACAACCCAATACGACCAGGTGGAAGTCACAGAGCAACACTTCTGCCATAGTCAAAGGCCTGCCAAGATGCAAGGAAGAGGGAAAGCAGGCCCTATTTCTGGAAAAATGAACACAAATTCATCTTGTAACAAGAGAATGTGCGATGTGCAACATTAGGACAGTCATCTTTGAAGGACACAACCTGCCACGAGCCAAGATACAGAGACAGATTTCTACGAAAGCGGAAGGGCAGGACTTATACTTAAAGATAAAGCCACAGACTTCATAGGACAAGAGCAATAGGGAGACAAGCAAAGGAAAGCTCTAGGATGCAAGCCTAACATGGCTAAAGATAGGGACAATATCAGGACTGAACTGGAAGCAAGCAGACACCTGTGCAAGGCAGAACCCGTGAAGTTGTGAGTGCCTTCAAAGCTAAGTCAAAGTACCTTGGGGCGTAAGAAGGGAAGGAGCAGGAGAAGGAATGAATGGGTAGGTTTATGGAATTTGTAAGTCTGGGGACAGAGCATCAGGAATAGCTGGGTTCTGGCACTCAGTTGATACCATCAGAGTTTGAACCTTTTCCTTTCAGTGCTGTTTCCTTTTGAGTTTCACGAAGGCTTCCTGATGACAGCTGTAGTTTTATCTAGAAGCTCAGGAATTCTATTAGAGAGAGGCTCTTTTCCTTTCTAATCATTGGTGGTACTATCAGGTAAGCATTGGATTGCTAACTGCAAGGTTGGCAGTGCTACCCTACCAGCTACCTCATAGGGAAAAAGATGGAACTTTCTGCTCACATAAATATTTACAGTCTGAGAAACCCCACAGGGGCCTTCTATGATTCAAAATGGACTCATTAGCAATGGGGTAATTGCTTCTGGGGCATTTTTAGGGTTAGATATCATTAACCTAGCATGAGTCACATACTGAGTCTGACCCAGTCCCTTTGGACAGAGGAAAGTCATGCCCTGACTAGGCAGGCCTGGAGCTGGCAGATTGGAACAATGCCAGCAGAAGCATGGAGATGGAGCATGGTGGAAGAGTGATCCCAAAGATACAAGCCATGTGCTGTGAGTGGAAGAAGGGCAAATGAATGCTGCATTAATTAACCAGTTATTGACAAAATGAGGTTGCATAACAAATGGCTCCAAAACCCAGCAGTTCAACAAACAGCCCAACCCCTTCCCTCCCACACACACAGTTCTTAAAATTCAGCATCAGGGAGATTAACTGGAACTGTGAACTTGGCACTTCAGGGCTTGGAAGAGATGACAGTGCATGTAAAGGCCTTGGGGAAGGAGAGATCTTGGTGTGACTGAAAGCCCAGAAGAAGACTAATTTGGGGGAGGTGAGATAATAGGATGGAGTTTTCAGTGAGCATTTCCTTGAGAGCCTTCAAGCAAAGGCGATTTTTCTATATTCATGTTTTAGAAGTAGATCTCCACCCATTGGGTAAAGCTTTGGGTAATGGATTGGTGTCGGTATGCAGGGAAAAAATAAATGGGCTTGTTATGGATTAGGAGCCTGTGGTAGTCACCTAATCTTGTGTCGAGTTAAGGATTAGGAGTGTAGGCGTGGAGTCTAGGCTGCCAATCTGGAGATAGTCAGTGAGATTTTTATGTGGGCATAGCCTTCTCCTGAGAACTCTGAGAAATCTGGTACTTCCTCCTTGGAGGTGGAAGACACCTCTCTCTCTCTCTCTCTCTCTCTCTCTCTCTCTCTCTCTCTCTCTCTCTCTCTCTCTCTCTCTCTCTCTCTCTCTCTGCTACTCATTGGGAGACATCAAAGAAGGCAAGCCAAATGGATGCGACCATACCTCTGAAGCCAAAGAAGCCTCAGAGAGATCGCTGCCAGCACTGAGATGCTTACAATGCCACTGGATCCACAAGACTTTCCACCCATTGGCCTGTGATTATCCTGCATTCAGCATCACTGCACAGGTTTTATGGGTCTGAAAAGGAATTTATAGATTGGTATCAGACATATGGGCTAATATCAGACTTATGGATTTGATCTGCACTGGGCTGGGACGTTTGCTTAATGTACAATTACTGATTGATATAAAACTCTCTCTCTGGACTTATAAGGTAGAATTAGACCAGAACATGTACTCTGGTACAGACAGGAGCTGGAAACACAGGGAATCCTCGACAGATGATCCCTTCAGGACCAGTGGTGAGAGTGGCAATACCAGGAGGGTGGAGGGAAGGTGGGGTAGAAAGAGTGAACCAATTACAAGGATCTACATAAAACCTCTGCCCTGGGGGACGGACAACAGAAAAGTGGGGGAAGTGAGATGTTTGACGTGTAAGATATGCCAAAATAATTTATATATTATCAAGGATTTATGAGGGAGGGGGAGGAGGATGGAAGTGGGGAAATGAGGAGCTGATACCAAGGGCTCAAGTAGAAAGCAAATATTTTGAGAAGGATGAGGGCAACACATGTACAAATGCACTTGACACACAATGGGTGGATGGATGGATGGATGGATAGATGGATGGATGGATGGATGGATGAATGGATGGATGGATGGAATGACTGTGATAAGAATTGTATGAGCCCCCAATAAAATTATCAAGGGTTCATAAGGAGGGGGGAGTGGGGAGGGAGGAGAAAAATGAGGAGCAGGTGCCAGGGGCTTATGTGAAGAGCAAATGTTTTGACAATGATGAGGGCAATGAATGTATAAATGTGCTTTATAATGGATGGATGGATGGATTGTGATAAGAGTTGTATGAATCCCTAATATAATGATTAAATAATAGGGAAATGATTTTTAAAAACCACCAACTCTCTCTCATACACATGAGTCTCCCTCGATTTTCTCTAGCATACCCAGACTAATACACAGTTCGCCCCTGTCCTATAGGGCGTTTATGAGTTGGCATGGACTTGAGGGCAGTGGGTTTGTTAGGGCTTTGGAGTTCAGCAGGCCTTTGTTGGTGTGTTTGAGTCTATTTTTGTAGCTGTTGTGTGCAGGTCAGTGGCTCATCTTCCAGCACTCTATAGGACCATATTTTGTTGTGACCCATAAGGCTTTCATTTGTTAATATTTGGAAGTAGATCACCAAGTCTTTCTTCCTAGTCTGCCTTAGGCTAGAGCAGTGGTTCTCAATCTGTGGGTTGTGACCCCTTTTGGGGTCCAGCGACCTTTTAACACGAGTCACCCGATTCATGGCAGTAGCAAAATTACAGTTATGAAGTAGCAAGGAAAATGATTTTATGGTTGGGGGTCACCACAACATGAGGAATTGTATTAAAGTAAGGTTGAGCACCACAGGGCTCGAGGTTCCACTGAAGCCTGCCCATCATTGCTGACCCTTCTGGGGTTTGTCATATCGGTGGCACGGCTTCCAATTTCACAGCAACACTCTAGCTACCACTGCACCACGAACTGATAGACAGGTGGTGGACTGTTCTTAAAAGCCACCTGAGTTACGATGCTTTGTTTTGACAGCCCTGGAAAATGGATACAGAATCTAGTTTCATAGTCAATGCAAGACACACCTTGGGGCCGTAGGGATGGCATGAAGTGAATAGATTCAAAGTATATTTTAGGGAGAGGAAGGTTGACAGTTAATGCCTGGGGGGGTGTGCAAGAAGGAAGGAAGCAGAGACACCATTGATATTAAATGCCTGAGTTACGACAGGAATTTCCAGGGAAGCTGGTGAGTCATGATGGGAGAATTTCACACTCCCCTGGGACAGGGGGAGCATTGATTAGTTTATATGTCTGCGCATCTTCTCAGACAATAGAGGCTTTGTCATCCTCAAATGAAGCATGCAGTTGGAGCTCAGAGAGGGCATGCAGTGCAAATGAAGACTGGGTTGGTTGAGATGGGTGGTCCAGGGCCACTAGTCAATTCTGAGGAGCTTCAGCAAACCTGCCCAGTGTCTCTTGGAGAGTGGGCATGTCTCATAGCCACAAAGGGCCTTTTAATGTTTTACCTCCCACTGCAGCAGCGTGAGGCTCTATCAGCTCATCCTTGAAAGGAAACATACTACCTGCCATCAGGTTCATTTCTTCAAAAAGGATGGAATAATACAAATGAAAGACTACAATTTGAAGGGGTCTTAGGCAGACTATCAGGCTCATTAAAGCTTCATTTATTAAAACTTCATTATTCAGAGACATTCTCCCAGTAGGATGTATGCTGGGGTGGGGGTGGGCATGAGGAGGAAGGCTTGGAGCAGGGTAGGGGAACAACCCCACACCCCCAAAAAATACCTTCCCACGAAGCATTTCCAGTGGGCACAGATTAGATAGAAGTTTCATCCTCTGGTCACTTGATGTTTGTCCCTCTCTTTTATCTGAATGCTCTTTCCACATTGCTCAGATGAAGCATCAAATTTATATTAAAATGCAAGTTAGGAAGCATCATCCCCAACCAACCCTGTTCATCAAAATGGTAGTGCTCTCGCCGGGTACCCTGAGTTCCGTTTGTCAACTAGTTGAAGCAGTTGAGCTGGGGCTCTGTGAGGCCCAGGAGCATGAGTTCATTAATATCCGACCCATAATGCCTTGCTGTGTTTGTGCCAACAAACACCTGTCACTCCTTACCTAAGGATTTACTCACTCCTTGAAACAGGCATTTATTTACACACAGTTTGACCTCATGATGGTGTTCAGCAGATGTGGATCTTACTTATTTGCATTGTTCTGTGACAGTTGCAAAATTCGTTAGTGGCTCAGGGATCAATCCTCTGTGGACTGCCCTGAAGCTAGATGAAGCAAGCGGGTTCTTGCTGATTCATCCTCCCTCCTTAGGATTGCTTGCTAGTCAGAATAACATAGTGCCCATTAAAGAAACTGCCTGTATCAGTTTAAATTTGTGACATGGGGGGGAGGGAGGGTCATGATGACAAGTGACAGAAACTGACGCTTGACTAACTTAGGGGAAAAGGCCTAATGGTGGATAAATGGTGGGAAGACAAGAACATGTGGCAAATGCCTGGGCAATCTCAGGGCTGTGAAGCAGGTACTGGCGAAACACTCCTCCTGAGGCCAAAGCGTGCCCTCTGTAGTACATTAAATCACATTCACACACACCCATTCATGTTCACATGGAACCTGAGGCTATGGCCTTACTTGGAGAGGAGGTCCTGGCAGATGTGCTTAGTTAAGGATTTCAAGAGCTCCATCTTTCTGGGTTTAGATTTCAGATGGATGCTACATGCACTGATTGGTGTGTTCTTATAAGAAGAGGACTGGGCACACAGAGACCCCGTGTGAAGACACTGGCAGAGATTGGATCAGTGCATCTACAAGCCAAGAAATATCAAGGATTAGCAGCAGTGACCAGAAGCAGAGAGAGGCTACTTTGATTCTCCTTCAGAGCTCTCAGAAGGAATGAATCTTGCCCACACCTTAATTTTAACCCTTGGCCCTTCAGAAAAGTGAGAGAACAAATGCCTGCTGTTTAAGTCACTCGATTGGTAGCCATTTGTTACAGCTACCCAAAAGAACCATTATGGATTGATCTGTAGCCCCCTCAAAATATGTGAGAAATTTGAACCTTGGTGGACATGATCCTGTTTGAAAAGAATGGAGTTCTTTTGTAATATAAATGAGGCCCTATGGCCACTGGAGATCCCCTCATAGAGGGGTTTAGAAGAGGAGATGGGTCAGTCAGGGTGCGAGGTAGTACCGATGAAGAACACAGCTTTCCCCCAGATCCTGGATGCTTCCTGCCCCCAACTACCATGATCCAAATTCTACCTTGCAGGGCTGGATATGGCAGAGGTTGTACACTGGTGCATACGGGGGCGGGAGGCACAGGGAATCCAGGGTGGATGATACCTTCAGGACCAAAGGTTGAGGGGCGATGCTGGGAGAGTGGAGGGTGAGTGGGTTGGAAAGGGGGAACTGATTACGAGGATCCACATGTGACCTCCTCCCTGGGAGATTGACAGCAGAGAAGGGGGGGAAGGAAGACTCGGGATAGAGCAAGATATGACAAAATAACAATGTATAAATTACCAAGGGTACATGAGGGAGGGGGAAGCAGGGAGCGAGAGGAAAAAAAAGGAGAACTGATGCAAAGGGCTTAAGTGGAGAGCAAATGCTTTGAGAAGGATTGGGGCAGGGAATGTGCGGATGTGCTTTATACAGTTGATGTATGTATATGTATGAATTGTGATAAGAGTTGTATGAGCCCCTAATAAAATGTAAAAAAAAGAAAATGATTAGGGCAAAGAATGTACAGATGTGCTTTATACAATTGGTGTATGTATATGTATGGATTGTGATAAGAGTTGTATGAGTCCCTAATAAAATGTTAAAAAAAATGAGGCCATATGAGAATAGGCTTGAGCTTAAACCTAAACACTTCTGAGTTAAAGGCCAGGATAGACCCAGTAACACACAGTACGGGGAGAAAAATAGCGAGGAATGCCAAGGAACTTTCTGGTATCCACAAAGAAGGACCCTGACCTAGAGTCGCACCCCAAATTTGAACCTGTAAGCTCCAAAGCAGGGGGAAAAGTGTTTTAAGGCTACTGACTTGTTGGATAATTTTTGGTTAAGGAAATTAAGACAAGAACTTAAGACATCCTCCAATCCTTCCTCTGGCTTCGTTCCATTTTTCTCACATTCAAGAGTCCTCCCAGAGGATTCAGTCAGGTGGTGGTTGTTGTTGTTGTTCAGTGTCATAGGGAGGGTTTGGATTCATTGTGACCATACATACAACATAATCATACACTACCCGGTCCTGTACCATTCTCACAGTTGTTCTTAAGTTTGAGCCCATTGTTGCAGCCACTGTGTCAATCCCTTTTGTTGAGGGCCTTCCTCTTTTTCATTGCCCCTCTACTTTCCAGAACACGATGTCCTGCTCCAGGGACTGATCTCTCCGGACAACATGTCAAAGTTAAGGCGAAGTCTCATTATCCTTGCCCTGAGGAACATTCTGGCTGTACTTCATCCAAGTTAGATGGGTTTGTTCTTTTGGCAGTCCATGGTACATTCATTACTCTTTTACATCACTAATAATCAAATATATCTATTCTTCTTTGGTCTTCCTTATTCAGTGTTCAACTTTCACATGAATATGAGACAGTTGAAAATACCATGGCCTGGGTCAACCCGCCCCAGTCCTCAAAGTAATCTCTTGCTTTTCAACACTTTAAAGAGGTCTCATGTAGCAGATTTGACTAGTGAAATGTGTCATTTGTTCTCTTCTCTGCTGCTTCCATGAGAATTGATTGTGGATTCAAGCAAGACAAAATCCTTGACAATTTCGATCTTTCCTCCATTTATCATGATGTTATCAATAGGTCCAGTTGTGAGGGTCTGGGCTTTCTTTACATTGAGTCATAATCCAAACTGAAGGCTTTAATCCTTCATCTTCAACAGCAAGTGAATCAAGTCCTTCTCATTTTCAGCAAAATTGTGTCATCTGTATAATGCAGGTTGTTAATAAGCCTTCCTCCAACCTGATGCTCCATCAGGCACTGCCCCTTAATGAGTTTAGGTCATGAAGGATAGTCCTCCATAGGCACATTGATTATTACACTACCCCCCTCACATAATAAATTCAGAGAGAGAAAATTTCCCCAAAGCAATGGAAAGCTTACTAGAGAAGTGGAGGGTGCTCAAAGCCAAAGGTGACACAAACTGGAAGTCAATACTAGTTTTCAATACTTGCAGTTACCTAATAGTTCACTGCACTATCTACGAAAAGGTGAGGAGAACTGGGGCAATTCCATTAAAAAAAGACAATGCAGGGTATATAAGTCCGTCATTCCTCTGGAGAAGAAAAACACATAGTTGGGTTGTAGAGCTTTGTTTGCTAATCAACCGAATGTAGTTGTAAGGCAGGGGTATGTGTGCACGCATGTGTGTGCGTGTGTGTGTGTGTGTTGAAGGGAAGGGCTTGCCATTCTATTTCATAGCCAGGAGAAAGATGAGCCTCTTCCCATATCTTTTGCTCTGTGGCAAGTAACTGATCTACAAGGAACTTTTATTTGACAAGGACATTGCCGAGAAAAAAAACGGGGAGCTTGTGTTCATCTCTGCTGAGAGGTGGAGTCAAAGAGATGGGCTTTATGACAGACACCCTGATCGTGCAACCAAACTATGAAATGGCCTCATACATTCAACACACATTTGCTGCACCTCCCCAGTGTGCTGCCCACATATTACCAGGCAGAGTGTTTTATGGGCAGCATTTTAGAGTTAGGCAGGCAGAGGGAGTGTCTTTGTGGGTGTTGCCTTTACCAGTCCTTGGATTGTTCTGGGACAGGCATGTCTTTTTCCTCTAAAGTAACTGATCGCGTGTAAAGAAGGAGTATGTATATACTCAGTAAGACGGGTTAAACCAAACCCAACCTATGACAATCATCTCAATTGGAACACATAGCAACCCTATACAAATACCCGTAGGGTTTCCAAGTTTGTAACTCTTTTGGGGGGTCAACTACCATATCCTTCTCTTGCAGAACCACTACAGAGTTGACCGTTGTGTTAGCAGCTGAATGCTTAATCACTGTGCCCATTTTGTTTGCTGAGCCGCCCTCAAAACACTGAACAGGTTTTCTGGGTACCAAGTATGTCCACTTCTATGTCTGACATAGGGTGTTTGCTGAGCCGCCCTCAAATCACTGAAAAGGTTTTCTGGGTACCAAGTATGTCCACTTCTATATCTGGCATAGGGTGTTTTCTCCAAGTTGATAGGAGGTGCAAATCAGTTACTAGGGGTTTGGCAGAGTCAGTATGGAAACTGCGAGGGTGTGTGAAATTTGAACCAGAGTAGAACAATTCCAAGACACTTCCTAGGGATTCCTGGCATATAATATGCAAATGATAGTCAAGATATATAACTGTGTCTCTGTTCTTGGTTCTGTCAGTACCTGGTGTGGCCACAAAGGAGAAACCTGTTCTCCTGCTATTTTGAGCATCTAGTGTGAATGACAGGAGATAAGTCACATGCTAATGAACCCTGGTGGTGTAGTAGTTAAGCACCATGGTGCCCGGCTATCAAAGGATATAGCGTCTGGGGTCTTAAAGACTGGAAGATAAACAGGGGACCATCTAGCTAAGAAACAACAAAGCCCACATAGAAAAGGCACACCAGCCTACCCCAACATGATCGCTGAAGACAAAGCGGGTGCATAAGCACATGCGAGCATGTTTTCTTGATGTGCAATCACCCTTTACATGCAACTCTCTTATACATACATGTTTCTGTGGATTTGTTTCTCAAATGCACCCAGACTAACATAAGCAGCGTGGAACGCATTTAAGAAGCCTAGACAAGGGCAGGGAAGGATATTCGGAGGGACTGGATCCAGAATTAGAGAGGAAGGAGCCCTGGTGGCAAAACGGGCTGCTAGCTCCCTGTCCCAAGGGGGACAATGAGACTACTGGCTCCCATGAAGATTTACAGTCTTGAAAACTCCATATAGGGTCACTGTGGTTGGAATCTACTGGACGGCAGTGACCTTTTGGTATTGAAGGTGGAAGCCACCAATGACTTCCTGCCATTGAGCCAAGGAGCCTCCGGAGAGTGTGTGAATTTCGGGAATGTAGTGAACAACCTCTGCACATCTGCTTTTCGTGCTGCCCAAGTCATGCCCTTGGCCTTTGCTTAAACATATTCATCCAGAAGTGAACCATCACAGCTGCTCCCTCGGAAGCTGGGGGCTGAGCTCTCTGGTTCCACTCTGTCAGCATTTCTGGTACGGGTACCTCCCCTCTGCCCCGGCACAGGCAATGTGCTTTTGGAAGCAATGCTCCCTGGGTAGTGGGTGTGATTTGCCTCCTCTGGCCTAACATGATGAATGCTGAGAGGGGGTGGATCCTAGGGGATTAAACTCTCTGAACTTTACCTAGCCCTGGGGAAAACTTATTATTTAAAGTAAGTTTTAGACAGAATCTTTAGAAAGATAAATTGTTAACTTTATGTACACAATTACTCCCAAACACATAGGCTCAACCTCATAGGCTGTGGATGACCTTGAGCAGGTGCTCAGTCACAATGGGTTTCTATCAGGATTGAGAGTTCAGCTCTCTCAACTCTCCAACTGGTTATTAGCACCATAGTCGCGTTTCTATTTATGTAATTACTTTGTTTTAAGGGGGAAAAGACTCCCAATTCAACTATATTTTATTAGGAACTCCTTTGCTAAGTTTTACACAAGAAAAAGGCACACACTGCTGTTCTGGATGAAGGAGAGCATCCGCATAAGGCCAAAATGGTGTCGGAAGGACCCACAGCCACAGTGACTTAAATAAAATGACACCCATTCTGTCCTGCTGACTCTGACTCATAATGACTCTGTGTAGGGATCCTGAAGTTGCTACCTTTCCAGGAAGCAATAACCTCATCTTTCTCCTGTGGAATGACTAGTGGCTTTGAACCAGCGACCTTGCTCTTAATAGTCCAACACTATCCAGCATTACCACCTGGGCTCCTGAAAATTTAAACAAAACATAGAATACAAACAACTTTGTCACAAAATTGTGACTGAAGACAGATCAAATCATGGAGTTTCAGGAGGGCCTGTGAGAGCATGAGCGGGACCTTCATTGGGATGTGCACACTACCGTATATCGTTGAGTCTGGCCCGGGGAGTGGACGCAAGCACACTGCCTGAGGGACAAGCTTTCCACTGCCAGTCAGCAGTAGGAAAGAACTCAATGGCGGCTGAATCTGTGGCCCCTCAAAATGGATGTAGGGTCTCCACATAGACTCTCACTGTGAGCCACAGCCTATTGCTCAAAATTTAAGCTCAAGTAAGACTTAAACGCCAAACATTCTGTTTCCTTAAAATAGGGTACTGCCAGGATCAGCTAGAAGTCTGCATGACCTATCAGATCTCAACGCCGATCTCAAATCACTTCACATGATCCCTTCTACCAGTCATGTCAAGGACAACTAGAGGTCTGCATGAGCGAGCCCAAATCGCCTCCTCACTTATCCATTCCAGAGGCTGTGCCTGTATAATCTATCGACTAACACATTCCCATATGCCGTGGTTATGAAACCAACCATCATGCTGGAATAAGGACCAATCAGGATGCAAGGGTCAGGGTCAATGGGAAAGCAAAATAGGGACTGTGGGGAGCCAAGAGGGGTCCCTTCACTCAATCCCTAAACCTGATCTAATGTCACTAGACTGGGGTCTTCTTCACATCTCAAGGGCACCCGATTCATGATTGAAGTGAATTGTGCTTATTCAATCTTTGTTCTGCTTGCTGTCCTGCTGTGCTGCATCCTCTTCTTGCTTTTTTGTGCATGGCTCCCTCTGTTGTGGTGACAAATGGCCTGAGAGGGATTTGATATAGGGAGAAAGCCCACCCACATCAACTGTCACCAGAAGCAGACACTAAGTCCATTTCTCTCACCTCACAGAACTATGCACACCAGACACTGGTAGGGCTGCCTGGGAGGGGAACACTTAGTGCAGTGGTTCTCAACTTGTGGGTTGCGACCCCTTTGGGAGTCATATGACCCTTTTACAGGGCTCACCCAATTCATAACTGTAGCAAAATTACAGTGATGAAGTAGCAAAAAATCATTTAATGGTTGGGGGAGGGGGGCATCACCACAACAAGAGGACCTGTATTAGGAAGGTTGAGAACCACTGCCAGAGTCTGTTTAGGACTTTGCTGCCCTCAAGGTCATCAGACATTCCTGAAGGCAGAGCCGCTGCTGGAAGCCCATCTGGGAAATGGCCTGAAGACAGGTCCAAACCAAATGCACCCTCACCCTCCTAGATCCTAATCATAGGAGGCATAGAAATGCTCCCTGCCACTTCGTAGACTGTAAGTCCATGGGAGCAGAAAGCCTCCTCTTTCTCCCTTTGAGTGGTGGCTGGTGAGTTCAAACTGCTCACTTTATGGCTAACATAACCCACAGACCAGCTCCCCCTGAGCTCAGTTTGGTTTGCCGCACAGCCTTAGGTTTAGGGAGCCCCTGGCCTGGGGCACCACAGCCCTTAGGTTTAGGGAGCCCCACGCCAGGGGCGCCCCAGCCCTTAGGCTTAGGGAGCCCCTGGCCTGGGGCGCCACAGCCCTTATGCTTAGGGAGCCCCAGGCCTGGGGCTCCCAAGCCCTTAAGCGTAGGGAGCTCCTGGCCTGAGGTGCCCCAGCCCTTAGGCTTACGGAGCCCCGGGCGTGGGGCACCCCTGCCCTTAGGTTTTGGGAGCTCCAGGCCAGGCGCGCCCCAGCCCTAGTCTTAGGGAGCCCCAGGCCTTTGGCGCCCCAGCCCTTAGGCTTAGGGAGCCCCAGGCTGGGGTGCTCCAACTCTTAAGCATAGGGAGCCCCAGGCCTGGGGAGCCCCAGCCCTTAGGCTTAGGGAGCCCCAGGCCCAGGGCACCACAGCCCTTAGGCTTAGGGAACCCCAGGCCTGGGGCGCTCCAGCACTTAGGCTTAGGGAGCACCTGGCCTGGGACGCCCCAGCCCTTAGGCTTAGGGAGCCCCAGGCCTGGGGCGCCCCTGCCCTTAGTCTTTGGAAGCCTCAGGTCTGTTGAGCCCCAGCCCTTAGTCTTTGGAAGCCTCAGGTCTGTTGCGCCCCAGCCCTTAGGCTTAGGGAGACCCAGGCCTGGGACGCATCAGCCCTTAGGCTTAAGGGGCCCCAGGAATGGGGCGCCCCAGCCCTTAGGCTTAGGGAGCCCCAGGCCTGGGGCACCCAAGCCCTTAGGCTTTGGGAGCCCCAGGCCTTAGCTTTAGGGAGACCTAGGCCTTGGGCGCCCCAGCCCTTAGGGTTAGGGAGCCCCAGGCCTGGGGCGCCCAAGCTCTTAGGCTTAGGGAGCCCCAGGCCAGGGGCACCACAGCCCTTAGGGTTAGGGAGCCCCAGGCCTGGGGCGCCCCAGCCTTTAGCCTTAGGGAGCCCTAGGCCTCGGGCGCCTAGACCTTAGGCTTAGTTAGCCCCAGTCCTGGGGCGCCCCAGCCCTTAGGCTTTTGGAGCCCCAGGCCTAGGGTGCCCCAGCCCTTAGGCTTAGGGAGCCTCAGGCCTGGGGCGCCCCAGCCCTAAGGCTTCGGGAGCCCCTGGCATGGGGCGCCCCAGCCCTTAGGCATTGGGAGCACCAGGACTGGGACGCCCCAGCCCATAGGTTTTTTGAGCCCCAGGCCTGGGGCGCCCCAGCCCTTAGGCTTAAGTAGCCCCAGACCTGGGACTCCTCAGCCCTTGGGTTTTGGGAGCCCCAGGCCTGGGGGGCCCCAGCACTTAGGCTTTGGGAGCCCCAGGCCTGGTGAGCCCCAGCTCTTAGATTAAGGAGCCCCTGGCCTGAGGCACCCCAACACATAGGCTTAGGGAGCCCCAGGCCTGGTGCGCCCCATCAATTAGGCTTAGAGAGTCCCCGGCGTGGGGCGCCCAGCCCTTGGGCTTAGTTAGCCCCAGTCTTGGGGCGCAACAGCCCTTAGGCTTTTGGGAGCCCCAGGCCTAGGTCGCCCCAGCCCATAGGCTTAGGGAGCCTCAGGCCTGCGTCGCCCCAGCCCTAAGGCTTAGGGAGCCCCAGGCCTGGGGCGCCCCATCCCTTAGGCTTTTGGAACCCCAGGCTTGTGGCGCCCCAGCCCTTTGGCTTAGGGAGCCCCAGCCTATTGAGCCCCAGCTCTTTAACTTAGGGAGCCCCTGGCCAGGGACGCCACAACACTTAGGCTTAGGGAGCCCCAGGCCTGGGGTGCCCCAGCCCTTAGGCTTCAAGATCCCCAGGCCTTGGGCGCCCCAGCCCTTAGGCTTTGGGAGCCCCAGGACTGGGACGCCACAGCCCTTAGGCTTTGGGAGCCCCAGGCCTGGGGCGTCGCAGCCCTTAGGCTTAGGGAGCCCCAGACCTGGGGCGCCCCAGCCCTGGGTCGCCCCAGCCTTTAGCCTTAGGGAGCCCTAGGCCTGGGGCGCCCAGCCCTTAGGCTTAGTTAGCCCCAGTCCAGGGGCGCCCCAGCCCTTAGGCTTTGGGAGGCCCAAGCCTAGGGTGCCCCAGCCCTTAGGCTTAGGGAGCCTCAGGCATGGGGCGCCCCAGCCCTAAGGCTTAGGGAGCCCCTATCATGGGGCACCCCAGCCCTTAGGCTTAGGGAGCCACAGGCCTGGTGCGCCCCAGCAAATAGGCTTAGGGAGCCCCAGGCCTGGGTCGCCCCAGCCCTTAGGCTAAGAGAGCCCCAGACATGCGGCCCCCAGCAATTAGGCTTAGGGAGCACCAGGCCTGTGGCGCCCCAGCCCTTGGGCTTAGAGAGACCCAGGCCTGGGGTGCCCCAGCCCTTAGGCTTTGGGAGCCCCAGGCCTGGGGCGCCGCAGCCCTTGGGCTTTGAGAGACCCAGGCCTGGGGCCCCGTAGCCCTAAAGCTTAGGGACCCCCACACCTGGGGCGCACCAGCCCTGGGTCGCCCCAGCACTTAGCATTAGGGAGCCCCAGGCCTGGGGCACCCAGCCTTAGGCTAAGTTAGCCCCAGTCCTGGGGCACCCCAGCCCTTAGGCTTTGGGAGCCCCAGGCCTTGGGCGCCCCAGCCCTTAGGCTTAGGGAGCCTCAGGCCTGGGGCGCCCCAGCCCTAAGGCTTAGTGAGCCCCTGGCATGGGGCACCACAGCCCTTAGGCTGTGGGAGCCCAAGGCTTGGGGCGCCCCAGCCCTTAGGCTTAGGGAGCCCCAGGCCTGGGGCGCCCCAGCCCTTACGCTTTGGAGCCCCAGGGCTGGGGCATCCCAGCCCTTAGGTTTTGGGAGCCTGATGCCGTGGCGCCCAAGCCCTTAGGCTTTTGGAGCACCAGGACTGGGACGCCCCAGCCCATAGGTTTTGGGAGCCCCAGGCATGGGGCGCCCCAACCCTTAGGTTTGGGAGCCTGAGGCCGGGTCGCCCCAGACCTTAGTCTTCGGGAGCCCCCAGCCTGGTGCGCCTCAGCCCTTAGGCTTTGGGAGCCCCAGGCATGGGACGCCCCAGCCCATAGGTTTTGGGAGCCCCCGGCCTGTGGCGCCCCAGCCCTTAGGCTTTGGAACCCCAGGCATGGGGCGCACCAGCCCTTAGGCTTTGGGAGCCCGAGGCCTGGGGCGCCCCAGCCCTTAAGCTTAGGGAGCCCCAGGCCTGGGACGCCACAACCCTTAGGCTAAGGGAGCCCCAGGCCTGGGGCGCCCCAACCCTTAGGCTTTGGGAGCCCCAGACCTGGGGCGCCCCAGCCCTTAGGCTTTGGGAGCGCCAGGCCTGGGGCGCCCCCACACTTAGGCTTAGGGAGCCCTCGGCCTGAGGCTCCCCACACC
Organism: Tenrec ecaudatus; assembly: GCF_050624435.1. Lineage (NCBI taxonomy): Eukaryota > Metazoa > Chordata > Mammalia > Afrosoricida > Tenrecidae > Tenrec > Tenrec ecaudatus. Next base: position 27,942 of record NW_027458542.1, on the reverse strand, counting down.
TTAAGCTTAGGGAGCCCCAGGCCTGAGGCGCCCCATTCCTTAGGCTTTGGGAGCCCCAGGCCTGGGGCGCCCTAGCCCTTAGGCTTAGGGAGCCTCAAGCCTGCGTCGCCCCAGCCCTAAGGCTTAGGGAGCCCCAGGCCTGGGGCGCCCCATCCCTTAGGCTTTTGGAACCCCAGGCTTGGGGCGCCCCAGCCCTTTGGCTTAGGGAGCCCCAGGCCTTTTGAGCCCCAGCTCTTTAACTTAGGGAGCCCCTGGCCAGGGACGCCACAACACTTAGGCTTAGGGAGCCCCAGGCCTGGGGTGCCCCAGCCCTTAGGCTTCGGGATCCCCAGGCCTTGGGCGCCCCAGCCCTTAGGCTTTGGGAGCCCCAGGACTGGGGCGCCCCAGCCCTTAGGCTTTGGGAGCCCCGGGCCTGGGGCGACGCAGCCCTTAGGCTTAGGGAGCCCCAGACCTGGGGCGCCCCAGCCCAGGGTGCCCCAGCCTTTAGCCTTAGGGAGCCCTAGGCCTGGGGCGCCCAGCCCTTAGGCTTAGTTAGCCCCTGTCCAGGGGCGGCCCAGCCCTTAGGCTTTGGGAGCCCCAAGCCTAGGGTGCCCCAGCCCTTAGGCTTAGGGAGCCTCAGGCATGGGGCGCCCCAGCCCTAAGGCTTAGGGAGCCCCTGGCATGGGGTACCCCATCCCTTAGGCTGTGGGAGCCCAAGGCCTGGGGCGCCGCAGCCCTTAGGCTTAGGGTGCCCCAGGTCTGGGACGCCTCAGCCCTTGGGCTTTGGGAGCCCCTGGCCTGGGGCGCCCCAGCCCTTAGGCTTTGGGAGCCCCAGGCCTGGTGAGCCCCAGCTCTTAGATTAGGGAGCCCCTATCATGGGGCACCCCAGCCCTTAGGCTTAGGGAGCCACAGGCCTGGTGCGCCCCAGCAAATAGGCTTAGGGAGCCCCAGGCCTGGGTCGCCCCAGCCCTCAGGCTTAGAGAGCCCCAGACATGTGGCCCCCAGCAATTAAGCTTAGGGAGCACCAGTCCTGTGGCGCCCCAGCCCTTGGGCTTAGAGAGTCCCAGGCTTGGGGTGCCCCAGCCCTTAGGCTTTGGGAGCCCCAGGCCTGGGGCGCCGCAGCCCTTGGGCTTTGAGAGACCCAGGCCTGGGGCCCCGTAGCCCTAAAGCTTAGGGACCCCCACACCTGGGGCGCACCAGCCCTGGGTCGCCCCAGCACTTAGCATTAGGGAGCACCAGGCCTGGGGCACCCAGCCCTTAGGCTAAGTTAGCCCCAGTCCTGGGGCACCCCAGCCCTTAGGCTTTGGGAGCCCCAGGCCTTGGGCGCCCCAGCCCTTAGGCTTAGGGAGCCTCAGGCCTGGGGCGCCCCAGCCCTAAGGCTTAGTGAGCCCCTGGCATGGGGCACCACAGCCCTTAGGCTGTGGGAGCCCAAGGCTTGGGGCGCCCCAGCCCTTAGGCTTAGGGAGCCCCAGGTCTGGGACGGCTCAGCCCTTGGGCTTTGGGAGCCCCTGGCCTAGGGCGGCCCAGCCCTTAGGCTTTGGGAGCCCCAGGCCTGGTGAGCCCCAGCTCTTAGATTAGGGAGCCCCTATCATGGGGCACCCCAGCCCTTAGGCTTAGGGAGCCACAGGCCTGGTGCGCCCCAGCAAATAGGCTTAGGGAGCCCCAGGCCTGGGTCGCCCCAGCCCTCAGGCTTAGAGAGCCCCAGACATGTGGCCCCCAGCAATTAAGCTTAGGGAGCACCAGGCCTGTGGCGCCCCAGCCCTTGGGCTTAGAGAGTCCCAGGCTTGGGGTGCCCCAGCCCTTAGGCTTTGGGAGCCCCAGGCCTGGGGCGCCGCAGCCCTTGGGCTTTGAGAGACCCAGGCCTGGGCCCCGTAGCCCTAAAGCTTAGGGACCCCCACACCTGGGGCGCACCAGCCCTGGGTCGCCCCAGCACTTAGCATTAGGGAGCCCCAGGCCTGGGGCACCCAGCCCTTAGGCTAAGTTAGCCCCAGTCCTGGGGCACCACAGCCCTTAGGCTTTGGGAGCCCCAGGCCTTGGGCGCCCCAGCCCTTAGGCTTAGGGAGCCTCAGGCCTGGGGCGCCCCAGCCCTAAGGCTTAGTGAGCCCCTGGCATGGGGCACCACAGCCCTTAGGCTGTGAGAGCCCCAGGTCTGGGGCGCCCCAGCCCTTAGGCTTAGAGAGCCCCAGACCTGGGGCGCCCTAGAAATTAGGCTTAGGGATCCCCATGCCTGGGGCGTCACAGCCCTTAGGCTTAGGGTGCCCCAGGCCTGGGACGCCTCAGCCCTTGTGCTTTGGGAGCCCCAGGCCTGGGGCGCCCCAGCATTTAGGCTTTGGGAGCCCCAGGCCTGGTGAGCCCCAGCTCTTAGACTTAGGGAACCCCTGGCCTGAGGCGTCCCAGCACTTAGGCTTTGGGAGCCCCAGGCCTGGGGCGCCCCAGCCCTTAGACTTGGAGAACCCCAGACTTGGTGCACCCCAGCAATTAGGCTTAGGGAGCACTAGGCCTGGGTCGCCCCAGCCCTTAGGCTTATAGAGCCCCAGACATGCGCTGCCCCAGCAATTAGGCTTAGGGAGCACTAGGCCTGAGTGCCCCAGCCCTTACGCTTTGGGAGCCCCAGGCCTGGGGCGCCGCAGCCCTTAGGCTTTGGGAGCCCGAGGCCTGGGGCGCCGCAGCCCTTAGGCTTAGGGAGCCCCAGACCTGGGGCGCCACAGCCTTTAGCCTTAGGGAGCCCCAGGCCTGGGGCGCCCAGCCCTTATTCTTAGTTAGCCCCAGTCCTGGGGCGCCCCAGCCCTTATTCATAGTTAGCCCCAGGCCTAGGGCGCCCCAGCCCTTAGGCTTAGGGAGCCTCAGGCCTGGGGTGCCCCAGCACTAAGGCTTAGGGAGCCCCTGGCATGGGGCACCCCAGCCCTTAGGTTTAGGGAGCCCCAGGCCTGGGGTGCCCAAGCCCTTAGGCTTTGGGATCCCCAGACCTGGGGCGCCCCAGCCCTTAGACTTTGGGAGTGACAGGCCTGTGGTGCCCCAGGCCTTAGGCATTGGAACCCCAGTCATGGGGCGCCCCAGCCCTTAGGCTTAGGGAGCCCCAGGCCTGGGGCGCCCCAGCCCTTAGGCTTAGGGAGCCCCAGGCCTGGAGCGCCCCAGCCCTTAGGCTTAGGGAGCCCCAGGCCTGGGGTGCCCCAGCCCTTAGGCTTAGGGAGCCCCAGGCCTGGAGCGCCCCAGCCCTTAGGCTTTGGGAGCGCCAGGCCTGTGGCGCCACAGCCCTTAGGCTTTGGGAGCCCCAGGCAAGGGACGCCCAAGCCCATAGGTTTTGGGAGCGCCAGGCCTTGGGCGCCCCCGCCATTAGGCGTAGTGAGCCCCAGGCCTAGTGAGCCCCAACTCTTAGGCTTAGGGAGACCCAGTCCTGGGTCGCCCCACCCCTTAGGCTTAGAAAGCCCCAGATTTGGGGTGCCCCAGCAATTAGGCTTACGGAGCCCCAGGCCTGGGGCGCCCCAACCCTTAGGGTTTGGGAACCCCAGTCCTGGGAGCGCCCCAGCCTTTAGGCTTAGGGAACCCCAGGCCTGTGGCACTCCAGCCCTTAGGCTTAGGGAGCCCCAGGCCTGGGTCGCCCCTGCCCTTAGGCTTTGGGAGCCCCAGGCCTGGGGCGCCCCAGCTCCTCGGCTTAGGTTGCCCCAGGCCTGGGGCGCCCCAGCCCGTAGATTTGGGAGCCCCAGGCCTGGTGTGCCCCAGCCCTTAGACTTTGGGAACCCCAGGCCAGGGCGCCCCCGCCCTTAGGCGTAGGCATTCCCAGGCCTGGTGAGCTCTAGCTCTTAGACATATGTAGCCCCTGGCCCCGGGTGCCCCAGCACTTAGGCTAAGGGAGCCCCATGCCTGGGGCGCCCCAGCACTTAGGCTTAGGGAGCCCCAGGCCTAGGACGCCTCAGCCCTTAGGTTTTGGGAGCCCCAGGCATCAGGCGCCTCAGCCCTTAGGTTTTGGGAGCCCCAGGCCTGGGGCGCCCCAGCTCTTAGGATTTGGGAGCCCCAGGCCTGGTTCGCCCCAGCCCTTAGGCTTAGGGAGCCTCAGGCCAGGGTCGCCCCAGCAATTAGGCTTAAGGAGCCCCTGGCCTGGGGCGTACAGCCCTTAGGCTTTGGGAACCCCAGTCCTGGGCCGCCCCAGTCTTAGACTTAGGGAGCCTCAGGCCTGTGTCGCCCCAGCCCTTAGGCTTAGGGAGCCCCAGGCCCGTCGCCCCAGCCCTTAGACTTTGGGAGCCCCAAGCCTGGGGCGCCCCAGCCCTTAGGCTTAGGGAGCCCCAGGACTGAGGCGCCCCAGCCTTTAGGCTTAGGGAGCCCCAGGCCTGGGGCGCCCAATCCCTTAGGCTTTGGGAGCCCCAGGCCTGGAGCGCCCCAGCCCTTAGGCTTAGGGAGCCCCAGGCCTGGGGTGCCCCAGCCCTTAGGCTTAGGGAGCCCCAGGCCTGGAGCGCCCCAGCCCTTAGGCTTTGGGAGCGCCAGGCCTGTGGCGCCACAGCCCTTAGGCTTTGGGAGCCCCAGGCAAGGGACGCCCAAGCCCATAGGTTTTGGGAGCGCCAGGCCTTGGGCGCCCCCGCCATTAGGCGTAGTGAGCCCCAGGCCTAGTGAGCCCCAACTCTTAGGCTTAGGGAGACCCAGGCCTGGGTCGCCCCACCCCTTAGGCTTAGAAAGCCCCAGATTTGGGGTGCCCCAGCAATTAGGCTTACGAGGCCCCAGGCCTGGGGCGCCCCAACCCTTAGGGTTTGGGAACCCCAGTCCTGGGAGCGCCCCAGCCTTTAGGCTTAGGGAACCCCAGGCCTGTGGCACTCCAGCCCTTAGGCTTAGGGAGCCCCAGGCCTGGGTCGCCCCTGCCCTTAGGCTTTGGGAGCCCCAGGCCTGGGGCGCCCCAGCTCCTCGGCTTAGGTTGCCCCAGGCCTGGGGCGCCCCAGCCCGTAGATTTGGGAGCCCCAGGCCTGGTGTGCCCCAGCCCTTAGACTTTGGGAACCCCAGGCCAGGGCGCCCCCGCCCTTAGGCGTAGGCATTCCCAGGCCTGGTGAGCTCTAGCTCTTAGACATATGTAGCCCCTGGCCCCGGGTGCCCCAGCACTTAGGCTAAGGGAGCCCCATGCCTGGGGCGCCCCAGCACTTAGGCTTAGGGAGCCCCAGGCCTAGGACGACTCAGCCCTTAGGTTTTGGGAGCCCCAGGCATCAGGCGCCTCAGCCCTTAGGTTTTGGGAGCCCCAGGCCTGGGGCGCCCCAGCTCTTAGGATTTGGGAGCCCCAGGCCTGGGGCGCCCCAGCCCTTAGGCTTAGGGAGCCTCAGGCCAGGGTCGCCCCAGCAATTAGGCTTAAGGAGCCCCTGGCCTGGGGCGTACAGCCCTTAGGCTTTGGGAACCCCAGTCCTGGGCCCCCCCAGTCTTAGACTTAGGGAGCCTCCGGCCTGTGTCGCCCCAGCCCTTAGGCTTAGGGAGCCCCAGGCCCGTCGCCCCAGCCCTTAGACTTTGGGAGCCCCAAGCCTGGGGCGCCCCAGCCCTTAGGCTTAGGGAGCCCCAGGACTGAGGCGCCCCAGCCTTTAGGCTTTGGGAGCTCCAGGCCTGGGGCGCCCCAGCACTTAGGCTTAGGGATCCCGAGGCCTGAGGTGCCCCAGCCCTTAGGCTTAGGGAGCCCCAGGCCTGGGGCGCCCAATCCCTTAGGCTTTGGGAGCCCCAGGTCTGGGACGCCCCAGCCCTTAGGCTTTGGGAACCCCAGGGCTGGGGCGACGCAGCCCTTAGTCTTTGGGATCTCCTGGCCTGGGGCGCCCCAGCCCTTAAGCTTAGGGAGCCCCATCCTGGGGCGCCCTAGCCCTTAGGCTTAGGGTGCCCCAGGCCCGGGGCGCCACAGCCCTTAGGCTTAGGGAGCCCCAGACCTGGGGCGCCCATCCCTTAGGCTTAGTTAGCCCTAGTCCTGGGACGCCCCAGCCCTTAGGCTTAGGGAGCCTCAGGCCTGGGGCGCCCCAGCCCTAAGGCTTACAGAGCCCCTGGCATGGGGCACCCCAGTCCTTAGGCTGTGGGAGCCCAAGGCCTGGGGCGCCCAAGCCCTTAGGCTTAGGGAGCCCCAGGCCTGGGGCGCCCCAGCTCTTAAGCTTGGGAGCCCCAGGCCTGTAGCACCCCAGCCCTTAGGCTTTTGGAACCCCAGGCCTGGGGCGCCACAGCACTTAGGCTTAGGTAGCCCCAGGCCTGGGGCGCCCCAGCTCTTAAGCTTGGGAGCCCCAGGCCTGGGGCGCCCCAGCCCTTAGGCTTTGGGAGCCCCTGGCATGGGGTACTCCAGCCCTTAGGCTGTGGGAGCCCAAGGCCTGGGGCGCCCCAGCCCTTAGGCTTAGGGAGCCCCAGGCCTGGGCGCCCCAACTCTTAAGCTTGGGAGCCCCATGCCTGGGGCGCCCCAGCCCTTGGGCTTTGGGAGCCCAAGACCTGGGGCGCCCCAGCGCTTAGGCTTTGGCAGCCCCAGGCCTGGGGCGCGCCAGCCCTTAGGCTTTGGGAGCACCAGGATTGGGACGGCCCAGCACATAGGTTTTTTGAGCCCCAGGCCTGGGGCGCCCCAGCCCTTAGGCTTAAGTAAGCCCAGACCTGGGGCGCCCCAGCCTTTAGGCTTAGGGAGCCCCATGCCTGTGGCGCCCCAGCCCTTTAACTTAGGGTGCCCCAGGCCTGGGACGCCTCAGCAATTAGGCTAAGGAAGCCCCAGGCCTGGGTCGCCCCAGCCCTTAGGCTTAGAGAGCCCCAGACATGCGACGCCCCAGCAATTAGGCTTAGGCAGCCCCAGGCCTGGGGCGCCCCAGCCATTAGACTTAGGGAGCCCCAGGCCTGGGGCGCCCCAGCCCTTAGGCTTTGTGAGCCCCAGGCCAGGGACTCCTCATTCCTTGGGTTTTGGGAGCCCCAGGCCTCGGGCGCCCCAGCCCTTGGGCTTAGAGAGTCCCAGACCAGGGGTGCCCCAGCCTTTAGGCTTTTCGAGCCCCAGGCCTGGGGCGCCTCCGCCCTTACGCTTTGGGAACCCCAAGCCTTGGGGCGCCCTAGCCCTTAGGCTTAAGTAGCCCCACACCTGGGGCGCCCCAGCCCTTAGACTTAAGGAGCCCCTGGCCTGTGGCGCCCCAGCACTTAGGCTTAGGGAGCCCCAGGCCTGGGTCGCCCCAGCCCTTAGGCTTAGAGAGCCCCAGACATGCGGCGCCCCAGCAATTAGGCTTAGGCAGCCCCAGCCCTGGGGCGCCCCAGCCCTTAGGCTTAAGTAGCCCCAGACCAGGGCGCCCCAGCCCTTAGGCTTTGAAACCCCAGGCCTGGGGCGCCCCAGCCCTGAGGCTTTGGGAGCGCCAGGCCTGTGGCGCACCAGCCCTTAGGATTTGGGAGCCTCAGGCCTGCGACGCCCCAACCCTTAAGCTTTTGGAGCCTCAGGCATCTGCGCCCCAGCCCTTAGTTTTAGGGAGCCCCAGGCCTGGTGAGCCCCAGCTCTTAGACTTAGGAAGCCCCAGGCCAGGGTCGCCCCAGCCCTTAGGCTTATTGAGCCCCAGACCTGGGGCGCCCCAGCCCTTAGACTTACGGAACCCCAGGCCTGTGGCGCTCCAGCCCTTAGGCTTAGGGAGCCCCAGGCCTGGGTCGCCCCAGCCCTTAGGCTTTGGGAGCCCCAAGCCTGGGGCGCCCCAGCCCTTAGAATTAGGGATGCCCAGGCCTGGGGCGCCCCAGCCCTTAGGCTTTGGAACCCCAGTCCTGGGGCGCCCCAGCCTTTAAGCTTAGGGAACCCCAGGCCTCTGGCGCTCCAGCCCTTAGGCTTAGGGAGCCCCAGGCCTGTGTCGCCCCAGCCCTTAGGCTTTGGGAGCCCCAAGCCTGGGGCGCCCCAGTCCTTAGGCTTAGGGAGCCCCAGGCCTGAGGTGCCCCAGCCTTTAGGCTTTGGGAGCCCCAGCACTGGGGCGCCCCAGCCCTTAGGCTTTGGGAGCCCCAGGCCTAGGGCGGCCCAGCCCTTAGGCTTTGGGAGCCCCAGGCCTGGTGAGCCCCAGCTCTTAGATTAGGGAGCCCCTATCATGGGGCACCCCAGCCCTTAGGCTTAGGGAGCCACAGGCCTGGTGCGCCCCAGCAAATAGGCTTAGGGAGCCCCAGGCCTGGGTCGCCCCAGCCCTCAGGCTTAGAGAGCCCCAGACATGTGGCCCCCAGCAATTAAGCTTAGGGAGCACCAGGCCTGTGGCGCCCCAGCCCTTGGGCTTAGAGAGTCCCAGGCTTGGGGTGCCCCAGCCCTTAGGCTTTGGGAGCCCCAGGCCTGGGGCGCCGCAGCCCTTGGGCTTTGAGAGACCCAGGCCTGGGCCCCGTAGCCCTAAAGCTTAGGGACCCCCACACCTGGGGCGCACCAGCCCTGGGTCGCCCCAGCACTTAGCATTAGGGAGCCCCAGGCCTGGGGCACCCAGCCCTTAGGCTAAGTTAGCCCCAGTCCTGGGGCACCACAGCCCTTAGGCTTTGGGAGCCCCAGGCCTTGGGCGCCCCAGCCCTTAGGCTTAGGGAGCCTCAGGCCTGGGGCGCCCCAGCCCTAAGGCTTAGTGAGCCCCTGGCATGGGGCACCACAGCCCTTAGGCTGTGAGAGCCCCAGGTCTGGGGCGCCCCAGCCCTTAGGCTTAGAGAGCCCCAGACCTGGGGCGCCCTAGAAATTAGGCTTAGGGATCCCCATGCCTGGGGCGTCACAGCCCTTAGGCTTAGGGTGCCCCAGGCCTGGGACGCCTCAGCCCTTGTGCTTTGGGAGCCCCAGGCCTGGGGCGCCCCAGCATTTAGGCTTTGGGAGCCCCAGGCCTGGTGAGCCCCAGCTCTTAGACTTAGGGAACCCCTGGCCTGAGGCGTCCCAGCACTTAGGCTTTGGGAGCCCCAGGCCTGGGGCGCCCCAGCCCTTAGACTTGGAGAACCCCAGACTTGGTGCACCCCAGCAATTAGGCTTAGGGAGCACTAGGCCTGGGTCGCCCCAGCCCTTAGGCTTATAGAGCCCCAGACATGCGCTGCCCCAGCAATTAGGCTTAGGGAGCACTAGGCCTGAGTGCCCCAGCCCTTACGCTTTGGGAGCCCCAGGCCTGGGGCGCCGCAGCCCTTAGGCTTTGGGAGCCCGAGGCCTGGGGCGCCGCAGCCCTTAGGCTTAGGGAGCCCCAGACCTGGGGCGCCACAGCCTTTAGCCTTAGGGAGCCCCAGGCCTGGGGCGCCCAGCCCTTATTCTTAGTTAGCCCCAGTCCTGGGGCGCCCCAGCCCTTATTCATAGTTAGCCCCAGGCCTAGGGCGCCCCAGCCCTTAGGCTTAGGGAGCCTCAGGCCTGGGGTGCCCCAGCACTAAGGCTTAGGGAGCCCCTGGCATGGGGCACCCCAGCCCTTAGGTTTAGGGAGCCCCAGGCCTGGGGTGCCCAAGCCCTTAGGCTTTGGGATCCCCAGACCTGGGGCGCCCCAGCCCTTAGACTTTGGGAGTGACAGGCCTGTGGTGCCCCAGGCCTTAGGCATTGGAACCCCAGTCATGGGGCGCCCCAGCCCTTAGGCTTAGGGAGCCCCAGGCCTGGGGCGCCCCAGCCCTTAGGCTTAGGGAGCCCCAGGCCTGGAGCGCCCCAGCCCTTAGGCTTAGGGAGCCCCAGGCCTGGGGTGCCCCAGCCCTTAGGCTTAGGGAGCCCCAGGCCTGGAGCGCCCCAGCCCTTAGGCTTTGGGAGCGCCAGGCCTGTGGCGCCACAGCCCTTAGGCTTTGGGAGCCCCAGGCAAGGGACGCCCAAGCCCATAGGTTTTGGGAGCGCCAGGCCTTGGGCGCCCCCGCCATTAGGCGTAGTGAGCCCCAGGCCTAGTGAGCCCCAACTCTTAGGCTTAGGGAGACCCAGTCCTGGGTCGCCCCACCCCTTAGGCTTAGAAAGCCCCAGATTTGGGGTGCCCCAGCAATTAGGCTTACGGAGCCCCAGGCCTGGGGCGCCCCAACCCTTAGGGTTTGGGAACCCCAGTCCTGGGAGCGCCCCAGCCTTTAGGCTTAGGGAACCCCAGGCCTGTGGCACTCCAGCCCTTAGGCTTAGGGAGCCCCAGGCCTGGGTCGCCCCTGCCCTTAGGCTTTGGGAGCCCCAGGCCTGGGGCGCCCCAGCTCCTCGGCTTAGGTTGCCCCAGGCCTGGGGCGCCCCAGCCCGTAGATTTGGGAGCCCCAGGCCTGGTGTGCCCCAGCCCTTAGACTTTGGGAACCCCAGGCCAGGGCGCCCCCGCCCTTAGGCGTAGGCATTCCCAGGCCTGGTGAGCTCTAGCTCTTAGACATATGTAGCCCCTGGCCCCGGGTGCCCCAGCACTTAGGCTAAGGGAGCCCCATGCCTGGGGCGCCCCAGCACTTAGGCTTAGGGAGCCCCAGGCCTAGGACGCCTCAGCCCTTAGGTTTTGGGAGCCCCAGGCATCAGGCGCCTCAGCCCTTAGGTTTTGGGAGCCCCAGGCCTGGGGCGCCCCAGCTCTTAGGATTTGGGAGCCCCAGGCCTGGTTCGCCCCAGCCCTTAGGCTTAGGGAGCCTCAGGCCAGGGTCGCCCCAGCAATTAGGCTTAAGGAGCCCCTGGCCTGGGGCGTACAGCCCTTAGGCTTTGGGAACCCCAGTCCTGGGCCGCCCCAGTCTTAGACTTAGGGAGCCTCAGGCCTGTGTCGCCCCAGCCCTTAGGCTTAGGGAGCCCCAGGCCCGTCGCCCCAGCCCTTAGACTTTGGGAGCCCCAAGCCTGGGGCGCCCCAGCCCTTAGGCTTAGGGAGCCCCAGGACTGAGGCGCCCCAGCCTTTAGGCTTAGGGAGCCCCAGGCCTGGGGCGCCCAATCCCTTAGGCTTTGGGAGCCCCAGGCCTGGAGCGCCCCAGCCCTTAGGCTTAGGGAGCCCCAGGCCTGGGGTGCCCCAGCCCTTAGGCTTAGGGAGCCCCAGGCCTGGAGCGCCCCAGCCCTTAGGCTTTGGGAGCGCCAGGCCTGTGGCGCCACAGCCCTTAGGCTTTGGGAGCCCCAGGCAAGGGACGCCCAAGCCCATAGGTTTTGGGAGCGCCAGGCCTTGGGCGCCCCCGCCATTAGGCGTAGTGAGCCCCAGGCCTAGTGAGCCCCAACTCTTAGGCTTAGGGAGACCCAGGCCTGGGTCGCCCCACCCCTTAGGCTTAGAAAGCCCCAGATTTGGGGTGCCCCAGCAATTAGGCTTACGAGGCCCCAGGCCTGGGGCGCCCCAACCCTTAGGGTTTGGGAACCCCAGTCCTGGGAGCGCCCCAGCCTTTAGGCTTAGGGAACCCCAGGCCTGTGGCACTCCAGCCCTTAGGCTTAGGGAGCCCCAGGCCTGGGTCGCCCCTGCCCTTAGGCTTTGGGAGCCCCAGGCCTGGGGCGCCCCAGCTCCTCGGCTTAGGTTGCCCCAGGCCTGGGGCGCCCCAGCCCGTAGATTTGGGAGCCCCAGGCCTGGTGTGCCCCAGCCCTTAGACTTTGGGAACCCCAGGCCAGGGCGCCCCCGCCCTTAGGCGTAGGCATTCCCAGGCCTGGTGAGCTCTAGCTCTTAGACATATGTAGCCCCTGGCCCCGGGTGCCCCAGCACTTAGGCTAAGGGAGCCCCATGCCTGGGGCGCCCCAGCACTTAGGCTTAGGGAGCCCCAGGCCTAGGACGACTCAGCCCTTAGGTTTTGGGAGCCCCAGGCATCAGGCGCCTCAGCCCTTAGGTTTTGGGAGCCCCAGGCCTGGGGCGCCCCAGCTCTTAGGATTTGGGAGCCCCAGGCCTGGGGCGCCCCAGCCCTTAGGCTTAGGGAGCCTCAGGCCAGGGTCGCCCCAGCAATTAGGCTTAAGGAGCCCCTGGCCTGGGGCGTACAGCCCTTAGGCTTTGGGAACCCCAGTCCTGGGCCCCCCCAGTCTTAGACTTAGGGAGCCTCCGGCCTGTGTCGCCCCAGCCCTTAGGCTTAGGGAGCCCCAGGCCCGTCGCCCCAGCCCTTAGACTTTGGGAGCCCCAAGCCTGGGGCGCCCCAGCCCTTAGGCTTAGGGAGCCCCAGGACTGAGGCGCCCCAGCCTTTAGGCTTTGGGAGCTCCAGGCCTGGGGCGCCCCAGCACTTAGGCTTAGGGATCCCGAGGCCTGAGGTGCCCCAGCCCTTAGGCTTAGGGAGCCCCAGGCCTGGGGCGCCCAATCCCTTAGGCTTTGGGAGCCCCAGGTCTGGGACGCCCCAGCCCTTAGGCTTTGGGAACCCCAGGGCTGGGGCGACGCAGCCCTTAGTCTTTGGGATCTCCTGGCCTGGGGCGCCCCAGCCCTTAAGCTTAGGGAGCCCCATCCTGGGGCGCCCTAGCCCTTAGGCTTAGGGTGCCCCAGGCCCGGGGCGCCACAGCCCTTAGGCTTAGGGAGCCCCAGACCTGGGGCGCCCATCCCTTAGGCTTAGTTAGCCCTAGTCCTGGGACGCCCCAGCCCTTAGGCTTAGGGAGCCTCAGGCCTGGGGCGCCCCAGCCCTAAGGCTTACAGAGCCCCTGGCATGGGGCACCCCAGTCCTTAGGCTGTGGGAGCCCAAGGCCTGGGGCGCCCAAGCCCTTAGGCTTAGGGAGCCCCAGGCCTGGGGCGCCCCAGCTCTTAAGCTTGGGAGCCCCAGGCCTGTAGCACCCCAGCCCTTAGGCTTTTGGAACCCCAGGCCTGGGGCGCCACAGCACTTAGGCTTAGGTAGCCCCAGGCCTGGGGCGCCCCAGCTCTTAAGCTTGGGAGCCCCAGGCCTGGGGCGCCCCAGCCCTTAGGCTTTGGGAGCCCCTGGCATGGGGTACTCCAGCCCTTAGGCTGTGGGAGCCCAAGGCCTGGGGCGCCCCAGCCCTTAGGCTTAGGGAGCCCCAGGCCTGGGCGCCCCAACTCTTAAGCTTGGGAGCCCCATGCCTGGGGCGCCCCAGCCCTTGGGCTTTGGGAGCCCAAGACCTGGGGCGCCCCAGCGCTTAGGCTTTGGCAGCCCCAGGCCTGGGGCGCGCCAGCCCTTAGGCTTTGGGAGCACCAGGATTGGGACGGCCCAGCACATAGGTTTTTTGAGCCCCAGGCCTGGGGCGCCCCAGCCCTTAGGCTTAAGTAAGCCCAGACCTGGGGCGCCCCAGCCTTTAGGCTTAGGGAGCCCCATGCCTGTGGCGCCCCAGCCCTTTAACTTAGGGTGCCCCAGGCCTGGGACGCCTCAGCAATTAGGCTAAGGAAGCCCCAGGCCTGGGTCGCCCCAGCCCTTAGGCTTAGAGAGCCCCAGACATGCGGCGCCCCAGCAATTAGGCTTAGGCAGCCCCAGGCCTGGGGCGCCCCAGCCCTTAGGCTTTGTGAGCCCCAGGCCAGGGACTCCTCATTCCTTGGGTTTTGGGAGCCCCAGGCCTCGGGCGCCCCAGCCCTTGGGCTTAGAGAGTCCCAGACCAGGGGTGCCCCAGCCTTTAGGCTTTTCGAGCCCCAGGCCTGGGGCGCCTCCGCCCTTACGCTTTGGGAACCCCAAGCCTTGGGGCGCCCTAGCCCTTAGGCTTAAGTAGCCCCACACCTGGGGCGCCCCAGCCCTTAGACTTAAGGAGCCCCTGGCCTGTGGCGCCCCAGCACTTAGGCTTAGGGAGCCCCAGGCCTGGGTCGCCCCAGCCCTTAGGCTTAGAGAGCCCCAGACATGCGGCGCCCCAGCAATTAGGCTTAGGCAGCCCCAGCCCTGGGGCGCCCCAGCCCTTAGGCTTAAGTAGCCCCAGACCAGGGCGCCCCAGCCCTTAGGCTTTGAAACCCCAGGCCTGGGGCGCCCCAGCCCTGAGGCTTTGGGAGCGCCAGGCCTGTGGCGCACCAGCCCTTAGGATTTGGGAGCCTCAGGCCTGCGACGCCCCAACCCTTAAGCTTTTGGAGCCTCAGGCATCTGCGCCCCAGCCCTTAGTTTTAGGGAGCCCCAGGCCTGGTGAGCCCCAGCTCTTAGACTTAGGAAGCCCCAGGCCAGGGTCGCCCCAGCCCTTAGGCTTATTGAGCCCCAGACCTGGGGCGCCCCAGCCCTTAGACTTACGGAACCCCAGGCCTGTGGCGCTCCAGCCCTTAGGCTTAGGGAGCCCCAGGCCTGGGTCGCCCCAGCCCTTAGGCTTTGGGAGCCCCAAGCCTGGGGCGCCCCAGCCCTTAGAATTAGGGATGCCCAGGCCTGGGGCGCCCCAGCCCTTAGGCTTTGGAACCCCAGTCCTGGGGCGCCCCAGCCTTTAAGCTTAGGGAACCCCAGGCCTCTGGCGCTCCAGCCCTTAGGCTTAGGGAGCCCCAGGCCTGTGTCGCCCCAGCCCTTAGGCTTTGGGAGCCCCAAGCCTGGGGCGCCCCAGTCCTTAGGCTTAGGGAGCCCCAGGCCTGAGGTGCCCCAGCCTTTAGGCTTTGGGAGCCCCAGCACTGGGGCGCCCCAGCCCTTAGGCTTTGGGAGCCCCAGGCCTGGGGCTCCGCAGCCCTTAGGCTTTGGGAGCCCCAGGCCTGGGGCACCCCAGCCCTTAGGCTTAGGGAGTCCCAGGCTTGGGGCGCCCCACATTTTAGGCTTAGGGTGCCCCAGGCCAGGGACGCCTCAGCCCTTGGGCTTTGGGAGCCCCAGGCCTTGGGCGCCCCAGCCCTTAGGCTTTGAGAGCCCCAGGCCTGGTGAGCCCCAGCTCTTAGACTTAGGGAGCCCCTGATCTGAGGCGCCCCAGCCCTTAGTCTTACAGAGCCCCAGACCTGGTGCGCCCCAGCATTTAGGCTTAGGGAGCTCCAGGCCTGGGCCGCCCCAGGCCTTAGGCTTAGAGAGCCCCAGACATGCGGGGCCCCAGCAATTAGGCTTAGGCAGCCCCAGGCCTGGGGCGCCCCAGCCATTAGACTTAGGGAGCCCCAGGCCTTGGGCACCCCAGCCCTTAAGCTTTGTGAGCCCCAGGCCTGGGACTCCTCATTCCTTGGGCTTTGGGAGCCCCAGGCCTCGGGCGCCCCAGCCATTGGGCTTAGAGAGTCCCAGGCCTGGGGTGCCCCAGCCCTTAGGCTTTGGGAATCCCACCCTGGGGCGCTCCAGCCCTTATGCTTTGGGAGCCCCAGGCCTGGGACGCCCCAGCCCTTAGGCTTTGGGAGCTGAGGCGTGGCACCCAAGCCCTTAGGCTTTGGGAGCCCCAGGCCTGGGGCGCCCCAGCCCTTAGGAATTGGTGACACAAGGCCTGGGGCGCCCCAGCCCTTAGGCTTAAGTAGCCCCACACCTGGGGCGCACCAGCCCTTAGGATTTGGAACCCCAGGCCTAGGGCGCCCCAGCCTTAAGGATCAGCGAACCCCATGCCTGGGGCGCCCCAGCCCTTAGGCTTAGGGAGCCCCAGGCCTGGGGGGCCGCAGCCTTTAGGCTTTTTGAGCCCCAGGCCTGGGGGGCCGCAGCCTTTAGGCTTTTTGAGCCCCAGGCCTGGGGCGCCGCAGCCCTTAGGCTTTGGGAGCCCCAGGCTTGGGGCGCCGCAGCCCTTAGGATTTGGGAGCCCTAGACCTGGGGCGCCCCAGCCCTGGGTCTCCCCAGCCCTTAGCCTTAGGTAGCCCCAGGCCTCAGGCGCCTAGGCATTAGGCTTAGTTAGCCACAGTCCTGGGGCGCCCCAGCCTTTAGGCTTTGGGAGCCCCAGGCCTAGGGCGCCCCAGTCCTTAGGCTTAGGGAGTCCCAGGCCTGTGGCGCCCGAGCCCTTAATCCTGTTAGCCTCAGGCCTGGGGCGCCCAGCCCTTAAGCCTGGGAGCCTCAGGCCTGGGGCGCCCCAACCCTTAGGCTTTGGGAGTACCAAGACTGGGACGGCCCAGCACACAGGTTTTTTGAGCCCCAGGCCTGGGGCGCCCCAGCCCTTAGGCTTAAGTAAGACCAGACCTGGGGCGCCCCAGCCTTTAGGCTTTGGGAGCCCCATTCCTGCGGCGCCCCAGCCCTTAGGCTTAGGGTGCCCCAGGCCTGGGACTCCTCAGCAATTAGGCTTAGGGAGCCCCAGGCCTGGGTCGCCCCAGCCCTTAGGCTTAGAGAGCCCCAGACATGTGGCGCCCCAGCAATTAGGCTTAGGCAGCCCCAGGCCTTAGGCTTTGTGAGCCCCAGGCCTGGGACTCCTCATTCCTTGGGTTTTGGGAGCCCCAGTCCTCGGGCGCCCCATCCCTTGGGCGTAGAGAGTCCCAGACCTGGGGTGCCCCATCCCTTAGGCTTTTCGAGCCCCAGGCCTGGGGCGCCCCCGCCCTTACGCTTTGGGAGCCCCAGGCTTGGGGCGCCCCAGCCTTAGGCTTAGGGAGCCCCAGGCCTGGTGAGCCCCAGCTCTTTAACTTAGTGAGGACCCGCCTGGGGAGCCCCAACACTTAGGCTTAGGGAGCCCCAGGACAGGGGTGTCCCAGCCTTTAGGCTTAGGGAGCCCCACCCTGGGTTTGCCCAGCCCTTAGGTTTTAGGAGCCCCAGGCCTGGGGTGCCCCAGCCCTTAAGTTTTGGGAGCCCCAGGCCTGGGGCGCCCTGCCCTTAGGCTTTGGGAGCCCCAGGCCTGGGGCGCCGCAGCCCTTAGGCTTTGGGAGCCCCAGGCTTGGGGCGCCGCAGCGCTTAAGCTTTTGGAGCCCCAGGCATGGGCGCCCCAGACCTTAGTTTTAGGGAGCCCCAGTCCTGGGGCGCCCCAGCCATTAGGCTTTGGGAGCCCCAGGCCAGGGACGCCAAGCCCATAGTTTTTGGAAGCGCCAGGCCTGGGGCACCCCCGCCATTAGGCGTAGGGAGCCCCAGGCCTGGTGAGCCCCAGCTCTTAGACTTAGGGAGCCCCAGGCCAGGGTCGCCCCAGCCCTTAGGCTTATTGATCCCCAGACCTGAGGCGCCCCAGCAATTAGGCTTAAGGAGCCCCAGGCCTGGGTTGTCCCATCCCTTAAGCTTAGAAAGCCCCAGACCTGGGGCGCCCCAGCAATTAGGCTTAGGGAGCCCCAGGCCTGGGGCGCCACAGCCCTTAGGATTAGGGATGCCCATGCCTGGGGCACCCCAGCCCTTAGGCTTTGGGAACCCCAGTCCAGGGGCGCCCTTGCCCTTAGGCTTAGGGAACGCCAGGCTTGTGGCGCTACAGCCCTTAGGCTTAGGAAGCCCCAGGCCTGGGTCGCCCAAGCCCTTAGGCTTTGGGAGCCCCAAGCCTGGGGCGCCCCAGCCCTTAGGATTGGGGATGCCCAAGCCTGCAGCGCCCCAGCCTTAAGGCTTTGGGAACCCCAGTCCAGGGCGCCCCAGCCTTTAGGCTTAGGGAACCCCAGGCCTGTGGCGCTCCAGCCCTTAGGCTTAGGGAGCCCCAGGCCTGGGTCGCCCCAGTCCTTAGGCTTTGGGAGCCCCAGTCCTGGGGCGCCCCAGCCCTTAGGCTTTGGGAGCCCCAGGCCTGGGGCTCTGCAGCCCTTAGGTTTTAGGAGCCCCAGGCCTGGGGCTCCGCAGCCCTTAGGCTAAGGGATCCACAGACCTTGGCCGCCCCAGCCGTGGGTCGCCCCAGCCCTTAGCCTTAGGGAGCCCCAGGCCAGGGGCTCCCAGAACTTAGGCTTAGTTAGCCCCAGTCCTGGGGCGCCACAGCCCTTAGGATTTGGGAGCCCCAGGCCTAGGGCACCCCAGCCATTAGGCTTAGGGAGCCTCAGGCCAGGGGCGCCCCAGCCCTTAGGCTTTGGGAGCCCGAGGCCGTGGCGCCCAAGCCCTTAGGCTTTGGGAGCCACAGGCCTGGTGAGCCCCAGCTCTTAGACTTAGGGAGCCCCTGATCTGAGGCGTCCCAGCCCTTAGTCTTACAGAGCCCCAGACCTGGTGCGCCCCAGCATTTAGGCTTAGGGAGTCCCAGGCCTGGGGCACCCCAGCCCTTAAGCCTGTTAGCCTCAGGCCTGGGGCGCCCCAGCCCTTAAGCCTGGGAGCCTCAGGTCTGGGGCGTCCCATCCCTTAGGCTTTGGGAGCACCAGGACTGGGACGGCCCAGCACATAGGTTTTTTGAGCCCCTGGCCTGGGGCGCCCCAGCCCTTAGGCTTAAGTATGCCCAGACATGGGGCGCCCCAGCCTTTAGGCTTAGGGAGCCCCATGCCTGCGGCGCCCCAGCCCTTAGGCTTAGGGTGCCCCAGGCCTGGGATGCCTCAGCAATTAGGCTTAGGGAGCCCCAGGCCTGGGTCACCCCAGCCCTTAGGCTTAGAGAGCCCCAGACATGCGGCGCCCCAGTAATTAGGCTTAGGCAGCCCCAGGCCTCGGGAGCCCCAGCCATTAGACTTAGGGAGCCCCAGGCCTGGGGTGCCCCAGCATTTAGGCTTTGTGAGCCCCGGGCCAGGGACTCTTCATTCCTTGGGTTTTGGGAGCCCCAGGCCTCGGGCGCCCCAGCCCTTGGGCTTAGAGAGTCCCAGACCTGGGGTGCCCCAGCCCTTAGGCTTTTCGAGCCCCAGACCTGGGGCACCTCCGCCCTTACGCTTTGGGAGCCCCAGGCCTTGGGGCGCCCCAGCCCTTAGGCTTAAGTAGCCCCTCACCTGGGGCTCCCCAGCCCTTAGGCTTAGGGAGCCCCATGCCTGCGGCGCCCCAGCCCTTAGGCTTAGGGTGCCCCAGGTCTGGGACGCCTCAGCCATTGGCTTTGGGAGCCCCAGGCCTGGGGCGCCCCAGCCCTTAGGCTTTGGGAGCCCCAGGCCTGGTGAACCCCAGGTCTTAGACTTAGGGAGCCCCTGGCCTGTGGCACCCCAGCACTTAGGCTTAGGGAACCCCAGGCCTGGGTCGCCCCAGCCCTTACGCTTAGAGAGCCCCAGTCATGCGGCGCCCCAGCAATGAGGCTTAGGCAGCCCCAGGCTTGGGACTCCTCATTCCTTGGGCTTTGGGAGCCCCAGGCCTCGGGCGTCCCAGCCCTTGGGCTCAGAGAGTCCCAGGCCTGGGGTGCCCCAGACCTTAGGCTTTTCAAGCCCCAGGCCTGGGGTGCCCCCGCCCTTACACTTTGGGAGCCCCAGGCTTGGGGCGCCCCAGCCCTTAGGCTTAGGGAGGCCCAGGCCTGGTGAGCCCTAGCTCTTTAACTTAGGGAGCCCCTGGCCTGGGGCGCCCCAACACTTAGGCTTAGGGAGCCCCAGGCCTGGGGTGCCCCAGCCTTTAGGCTTAGGGAGCCCCACCCTGGGGCGCCCCAGCCCTTAGGCTTTAGGAGCCCCAGGCATGGGGCGCCCCAGCCCTTAGGTTTTGGGAGCCCAAGGCCTGGGGCGCCCCCGCCCTTAGGCTTTGGGAGCCCCAGGCCTGGGGCGCTGCAGCCCTTAGGCTTTGGGAGCCCCAGGTGGGGCTCCGCAGCCCTTAGGCTAAGGGATCCCCAGACCTTGGCCGCCCCAACCGTGGGTCGCCCCAGCCCTTAGCCTTAGGCTTAGTTAGCCCCAGTCCTGGGGCGTCCCAGCCCTTAGGCTTTGGGAGCCCCAGGCCTAGGGCACCCCTGCCATTAGGCTTTGGGAGCCCAAGGACTGGGGCGCCCCAGGCCTTAGGCTTTGGGAGCACAAGGACTGGGATGCCCCAGCCCATAGGTTTTGGGAGGCCCAGCCCTGGGGCGCCCCAGCCCTTAGGCTTTGAAACCCCAGGCCTGGGGCGCCCCAGCCCTGAGGCTTTGGGAGCGCCAGGCCTGTGGCGCACCAGCCCTTAGGATTTGGGAGCCCCAGGCCTGCGACGCCCCAACCCTTAAGCTTTTGGAGCCCCAGGCATCTGCGCCCCAGCCCTTAGTTTTAGGGAGCGCCAGGCCTGGGGCGCCCCCGCCATTAGGTGTAGGGAGCCCCAGGCCTGGTGAGCCCCAGCTCTTAGACTTAGGAAGCCCCAGGCCAGGGTCGCCCCAGCCCTTAGGCTTATTGAGCCCCAGTCCTGGGGCACCCCAGCCCTTAGGCTTAGGGAACCCCAGGCCTGTGGCGCTCCAGCCCTTAGGCTTAGGGAGCCCCAGGCCTGGGTCGCCCCAGCCCTTAGGCTTTGGGAGCCCCAAGACTGGGGCGCCCCAGCCCTTAGGATTAGGCATGCCCAGGCCTGGGGCGCCTCAGCCCTTAGGCTTTGGGAACCCCAGTCCTGGGGAGCCCCAGCCCTTAAGCTTAGGGAACCCCAGGCCTGTGGCGCTCCAGCCCTTAGGCTTAGGGAGCCCCAGGCCTGTGTCTCCCCAGCCCTTAGGATTTGGGAGTCCCAAGCCTGGGGCGCCCCAGTCCTTAGGCTTAGGGAGCCCCAGGCCTGAGGCGCCCCAGCCTTTAGGCTTTGGGAGCCCCAGGACTGGGGCGCACCAGCCCTTAGGTTTTGGGAGCCCCAGGCCTGGGGCTCCGCAGCCCTTAGGCTTTGGGAGCCCCAGGACTGGGGCGCCCCAGCCCTTAGGCTTTGGGAGCCCCAGGCCTGGGGCTCCGCAGCCCTTAGGCTTTGGGAGCCCCAGGCCTGGGGCACCCCACACTTTAGGCTTAGGGTGCCCCAGGCCAGGGACGCCTCAGCCCTTGGGCTTTGGGAGCCTCAGGCCTTGGGCGCCCCAGCCGTTAGGCTTTGAGAGCCCCAGGCCTGGTGAGCCCCAGCTCTTAGACTTAGGGAGCCCCTGATCTGAGGCATCCCAGCCCTTAGTCTTACAGAGCCCCAGACCTGGTGCGCCCCAGCATTTAGGCTTAGGGAGCCCCAGGCCTGGGCCGCCCCAGGCCTTAGGCTTAGAGAGCCCCAGACATGCGGGGCCCCAGCAATTAGGCTTAGGCAGCCCCAGGCCTGGGGCGCCCCAGCCATTAGACTTAGGCAGCCCCAGGCCTTGGGCGCCCCAGCCCTTAGGCTTTGTGAGCCCCAAGCCTGGGACTCCTCATTCCTTGGGCTTTGGGAGCCCCACCCTGGGGCGCCCCAGCCCTTATGCTTTGGGAGCTCGAGGCGTGGCGCCCAAGCCCTTAGGCTTTGGGAGCCCCAGGCCTGGGGCGCCCCAGCCCTTAGGAGTTGGTAACCCAAGGCCTGGGGCGCCCCAGCCCTTAGGCTTAAGTAGCCCCAGACCTGGGGCGCACCAGCCCTTAGGCTTTGGAACCCCAGGCCTAGGGCGCCCCAGCCTTAAGGATTAGGGAACCCCATGCCTGGGGCGCCCCAGCCCTTAGGCTTAGGGAGCCCCAGGCCTGGGTCGCCCCAGCCCTTAGGCTCTGGGAGCCCCAGGCCTGGGGCGCCGCAGCCCTTAGGCTTAGGGAGCCCCAGACCTGGGGAGCCCCAGCCCTGGGTCTCCCCAGCCCTTAGCCTTAGGGAGCCCCAGGCCTAAGGCGCCTAGCCATTAGGCTTAGTTAGCCACAGTCCTGGGGCGCCCCAGCCTTTAGGCTTTGGGAGCCCCAGGCCTAGGGCGCCCCAGTCCTTAGGCTTATGGAGCCTCAGGCCTGGGGCTCCCCAGCCCTAAGGCTTAGGGAGCCCCTGGCATGGGGCACCCCAACCCTTAGGCTGTGGGAGCCCAAGGCCTGGGGCGCCCCAGCCCTTAGGCTTAGGGAGTCCCAGGCCTGTGGCGCCCGAGCCCTTAAGCCTGTTAGCCTCAGGCCTGGGGCGCCCCAGCCCTTAACCCTGGGAGCCTCAGGCCTGGGGCGCCCCAACCCTTAGGCTTTGGGAGCACCAGGACTGGGACGGCCCAGCATATAGGTTTTTTGAGCCCCAGGCCTGGGGCGCCCCAGCCCTTAGGCTTAAGTAAGCCCAGACCTGGGGCGCCCCAGTCTTTAGGCTTAGGGAGCCCCATGCCTGCGGCGCCCCAGCCCTTAGGCTTAGGGTGCCCCAGGCCTGGGACGCCTCAGCAATTAGGCTTAGGGAGCCCCAGGCCTGGGTCGCTCCAGCCCTTAGGCTTAGAGAGCCCCAGACATGTGGCGCCCCAGCAATTAGGCTTAGGCAGCCCCAGGCCTGGGGCGCCCCAGCCCTTAGGCTTTGTGAGCCCCAGGTGGGACTCCTCATTCCTTGGGTTTTGGGAGCCCCAGGCTTCGGGCGCCCCAGCCCTTGGGCTTAGAGAGTCCCAGACCTGGGGTGCCCCATCCCTTAGGCTTTTCGAGCCCCAGGCCTGGGGCGCCCCCGCCCTTACGCTTTGGAAGCCCCAGGCTAGGGGCGCCCCAGCCCTTACGCTTAGGGAGCCCCAGGCCTGGTGAGCCCCAGCTCTTTAACTTAGTGAGCCCCAGCCTGGGTAGCCCCAGCCCTTAGGCTTTAGGAGCCCCAGGCCTGGGGTGCCCCAGCCCTTAAGTTTTGGGAGCCCCAGGCCTGGGGCGCCCCAGCCCTCTAGGCTTTGGGAGCCCCAGGCCTGGGGCGCGGCAGCCCTTAGCCTTAGATAGCCCCAGGCCTGGGGCGCCCAGCACTTAGACTTAGTTAGCCCCAGTCCTGGGGTGCCCCAGCCCTTAGGCTTTGGGAGCCCCAGGACTAGGGCGCCCCAGCCCTTAGGCTTAGAGAGTCTCAGGCCAGGGGCGCCCCAGCCCTTAGGCTTTGGGAGCCCGAGGCCGTGGCGCCCAAGCCCTTAGGCTTGGGGAGCCCTAGGCCTGGGGCGCTACAGCCCTTAGGCTTTGGGAGCCCAAGGACTGGGGCGCCTCAGCCATTAGGCTTTGGGAGCACCAGGATTGGGATGCCCCAGCCCATAGGTTTTCGGAGCCCCAGGCTGGAGCGCCCCAGCACTTAGGCTTAAGTAGCCCCAGACCTGGGGCACCCCAGCACTTAGGCTTTGGAACCCCAGGCCTGGGGCGCCCCAGCCTTAAGGCTTAGGGAGCCCCAGGCCTGGGGCGCCCCAGACCTTAGGCTTTGGGAGTGCCAGGACAGTGGCGCCCCAGCCTTTAGTATTTGGGAGCCCCAGGCCTGCGACGCCCCAACCCTTACGCTTTTGGAGCCCCAGGCATGGGCGCCCAAGACCTTAGTTTTAGGGAGCCCCAGTCCTGGGGTGCCCCAGCCATTAAGATTTGGGAGCCCCAGGCCAGGGACGCCAAGCCCATAGTTTTTGGAAGCGCCAGGCCTGGGGCGCCCCCGCCATTAGGCGTAGGGAGCTCCAGGCCTGGTGAGCCCCAGCTCTTAGAGTTAGGGAGCCCCAGGCCAGGTTCGCCCCAGCCCTTAGGCTTATTGAGCCCGATACCTGAGGCGCCCCAGCAATTAGGCTTAAGGAGCCCCAGGCCTGGTGAGCCCCAGCTCTTAGACTTAGGGAGCCCCAGGCCAGGGTCGCCCCAGCCCTTAGGCTTATTGAGCCCGAGACCTGAGGCGCCCCAGCAATTAGGCTTAAGGAGCCCCAGGCCTGGGTTGCCCCAGCCCTTAAGCTTAGAAAGCCCCAGACCTGGGGCGCCCCAGCAATTAGGCTTAGGGAGCCCCAGGCCTGGGGCGCCACAGCCCTTAGGATTAGGGATGCCCATGCCTGGGGCACCCCAGCCCTTAGGCTTTGGGAACCCCAGTCCTGGGGCGCCCCAGCCCTTAGGCTTAGGGAACCCCAGGCCTGTGGCGCTACAGCCCTTAGGCTTAGGGAGCCCAGGCCTGGGTCGCCCAAGCCCTTAGGCTTTGGGAGCCCCAAGCCTGGGGCGCCCCAGCCCTTAGGATTGGGGATGTCCAAGCCTCGAGCGCCCCAGCCTTAAGGCTTTGGGAACCCCAGTCCTGCGGCGCCCCAGCCTTTAGGCTTAGGGAACCCCAGGCCTGTGGCGCTCCAGCCCTTAGGCTTAGGGAGCCCCAGGCCTGGGTCGCCGCAGCCCTTAGGCTTTGGGAGCCCCAGTCCTGGGGCGCCCCAGCCTTTAGGCTTTGGGAGCTCCAGGGTAGGGCGCCCCAGCCCTTAGGCTTATGGAGCCTCAGGCCTGGGGCGCCCCAGCCCTAAAGCTTAGGGAGCCCCTGGCATGGGGCACCCCAACCCTTAGGCTGTGGGAGCCCAAGGCCTAGGGCGACCCAGCCCTTAGGCTTTGGGAGTCCCAGGCCTGGGGCGCCGCAGCCCTTATGCTTAGGGAGCCCCAGACCTTGGCCGCCCCAGCCGTGGGTCGCCCCAGCCCTTAGCCTGAGATAGCCCCAGGCCTGAGGCTCCCAGGCTTAAGGGCTGGGGCGCCCCAGGCCTTAGGCTTTGGGAGCACCAGGACTGGGACGGCCCAGCACATAGGTTTTTTGATCCCCAGGCCTGGGGCGCCCCAGCCCTTAGGCTTAAGTAAGCCCAGAACTGGGGCACCCCAGCCTTTAGGCTTAGGGAGCCCCATGCCTGTGGCGCCCCAGCCCTTAGGATTAGTGTGCCCCAGGCCTGGGATGCCTCAGCAATTAGGCTTAGAGAGCCCCAGGCCTGGGGCGCCCCAGCACTTAGGGTTTGGGAGTCCCAGGCCTGGTGAGCCCCAGCTCTTAGATTTAGGGAGCCCCCGGCCTGAGGCGCCCCAACCCTTGGGCTTAGAGAGTCACAGGCCTGGGGTACCCCAGCCCTTAGGCTTAGGGAGCCCCACCCTGGGGCGCCCCAGCCCTTAGGCTTTGGGAGACCCAGGCCTGGGGCGCCGCAGCCTTTAGGCTTAGGGAGCCCCAGGCCTGGGGTACCCCAGCCCTTAGGCTTACGGAGCCTCACTCCTGGGGCGCCCCAGCCCTGGGTCTCCCCAGCCTTTAGCCTTAGGGAGCCCCAGGCCTGAGACGCCCAGCCATTAGGCTTAGTTAGCCACAGTTGGGGCGCCCCAGGCTTTAGGCTTTGGGAGCCCCAGGCCTAGGGCGCCCCAGCCCTTAGGATTGGGGATGCCCAGGCCTGGGGCGCCCACGTCCTTTCACTTTGGGAGCCCCAGACTTTGGCCGCCCCAGCCGTGGGTCGCCCCAGCCCTTAGGCTTTGTGAGTCCCAGGCCTGGGACTCCTCATTCCTTGGGCTTTGGGAGCCCCAGGCCTCGGGCGCCCCAGCCCTTGGGCTTAGAGAGTCCCGGGCCTGGGGTGCCCCACCCCTTAGGCTTTTCAAGCCCCAGGCCTGGGGCGCCCCCGCCCTGACACTTTGGGAGCCCCAGGCTTTGGGCGCCCCAACCCTTAGGCTTAGGGAGGCCCAGGCCTGGTGAGCCCTAGCTCTTTAACTTAGGGAGCCCCTGGCCTGGGGCGCCCCAACATTTAGGCTTAGGGAGCCCCAGGCCTGGGGTGCCCCAGCCTTTATGCTTAGGGAGCCCCACCCTGGGGTGCCCCAGCCCTTTGGCTTTAGGAGCCCCAGGCATGGGGCGCCCCAGCCCTTAGGTTTTGGGAGCCCAAGGCCTGGGGCGCCGCAGCCCTTAGGCTTTGGGTGCCCCAGGCCTGGGGCTCCGCAGCCCTTAGGCTAAGTGATCCCCAGACCTTGGCCGCCCCAGCCGTGGGTCGCCCCAGCCCTTAGCCTTAGGGAGCCCCAGGCCAGGGGCTCCCAGCACTTAGGCTTAGTTAGCCCCAGTCCTGGGGCGCCCCAGCCCTTAGGCTTTGGGAGCCCCAGGCCTAGGCCACCCCAGACATTAGGCTTAGGGAGCCTCAGGCAAGGGGCGCCCCAGCCCTTAGGCTTTGGGAGCCCAAGGACTGGGGCGCCCCAGCCCTTAGGCTTTGGGAGCACCAGGACTGGGATGCCCCAGCCCATAGGTTTTGGGAGCCCCAGCCCTGGGGCGCCCCAGCCCTTAGGCTTAAGTAGCCCCAGACCTGGGGCGCCCCAGCCCTTAGGCTTTGAAACCCCAGGCCTGGGGCGCCCCAGCCCTGAGGCTTTGGGAGCGCCAGACCTGTGGCGCACCAGGCCTTAGGATTTGGGAGCCCCAGGCCTGCGACGCCCCAACCCTTAAGCTTTTGGAGCCTCAGGCATCTGCGCCCCAGCCCTTAGTTTTAGGGAGCACCTAGCACACCGTGAACCTGCTTGTGTTTTGTCCCTCCTTTTCCACATTCACATCACTTCCATTCCCCTCTTCAGACTAATACCCCCTGCTGGGTGCTTGGTGTGTGTGTGTCCTTATAGGCATACAGCCATGTGCACTAGACCATGCTGCCATGTGCACTAGACCATGCTGCTTGGTGAATGGGCTTTAAGCTTCCATGAATGGTACTGCAATATAAATCTCATTCAGTTTCTGACCTTTTCAACTCCTTGCAATGTCATTAAGAGTTATTGCCATGCTGCATATCAATTGCATGTGCTGCTGCGTGCCACTTGGTCATGAGCAATCATCATCTTTCTTTTGTTTCCTTCTTCAGTTGTCTGTTGATTGGCATCCAATTCGGCACCAACTCTTCTCTACTGCAGGTATCAGTGTGGTGACCATTCTTGTAAAAATGCCCCAGGGGCCCTGTGAATTGGATAAAAAGCTTGGCCTATATACCCAGGAATTATGCGTTGGGCTGCTAACCCCAAGGTGAGCAGTTCCAACCCACCAGCTATTCCATGGAGCAAAGAGAGGCTGTCTGCTGTCGTAAGAATTTAGTTTTGTAAACCTAAAGCATTAATTCTACTGTGCCATGTAGGGTTGCTAATGAGGAAGAATCAACTGGGGTTTTGTTTGTTTTTCTACATCCAGGAGAGAGCTTTGATGGGGGAGATATTAAGTGCTTGGCTGCTAACCCAAAGGTCAGTAGTTTGAAGCCGTCTTCCACACACTGTGGGATAAAGGCACGGCTGTCTTCTTCCCAATAGAAGCCTTGAAAACATCATGGGACCATTCAGCTTTGTTTGATAGGGTCACGAGGAATGAAAGTCAACTCAGTGACTGCGCTTCTTTGGTTGTACGCCCAGGAGGGGCTCACTAGGTCCTAGGGTCCATTCAATGGGCTTTCACTAAGCTCTGCTAGATTGATGTGCAGCAAACCTGCATCATTAGCAGTGTATCTCTGCTTTCCCCCGATCTCCAATGACACTTGGTATGTTTGTCTTTCTAACTGTTGCCCGTTTGATGGTTTTAAAAGGCCAAGCACAATAAACTCATCTATCCCAGGAACTTTATGGTTCTGTAGCAGATTCTTAGGGTTGCCATGCCACATTCTTTGACCCATCTCTGACACCATCTCACTGCCTTTCAGTCAATACCGACTCATAGCGATCCTGTGGGGCAGTGTACAATTGCACCCTGCGAGTTTCAAACACTACAACTCTTTATTGGAGTAGAAAACCCCATCTTTCTTCCTTGGAGCTAGTAGTTTTGAACTGCTGACCTTGAAGTTAGCAAACCAACTTTTAACCACTGCACTTCCAGGGCTCCTCCTGATATCCATCATAGCAGTGGCGAACGGCTCTATGTAAGTGCAGGCTCCAGCTGAAATGGTGTCTTATCACAACTGTGCAGCAGGCAGCTCTCCATGTCCTGCCTCGAAGCCTTTTCAAAGGCATGGAAAGCCAAACCCAGGAAGGTAGGAGAGGTCACCGTACTAGGAGGAATGCTCAACACCACTACAGGCGAAGAAGAGCCCAGCCTCCTGTTTCTGGTAGGCAATTCTAGGACAGAACCCATGTTCCTCAGAAGTCCTGGGGGAATCAAGCCCCTGTATCCTACATTAAAAGCCTCAACACCCCGTTCCCATTGTGATTGCTTCTCCCCCTAACTCAGTCTTGCATCCGCTTTCCTATTCCCACTCCCTGCCATCAGATCTCAAATAGACTCCCTGCACCCAGGCCTGAGGAATAAGCTCGGCATGCAAGGACACTCAATCCAAGACACACACATTACTCTGAATCTCCAAAACAACCATGTGGGCTACGTGTGTAATCCCCAGTTCACAGATGAGAAATGGATTGAAAAACAGTGACACACCCAAGATCACACAGGCCAGGTTTCAAGTCTGTGTCTATCAGTTATTCTTTTATTCAAGTATGCCAGAGAAGACTGGGTCTTAACACTTGAGGAATCTTCTTGGAAGAATAAGGCAAACTACAGAAAACACAAAATGAATATCGCTTTTGTTCGTTTACCCATTTGCAAAGGACATAATACCTATAGTGCTAAGAATAGTATTCAAAGTATCTATTACTACCCCCTCAAAGCTTACATACTAGTCACCAAACTCAAATACAATGCTATCAAGGTGATTACAACTTATAGCAACCCCATATAGGGCTTCCAAGACTGTAAATCTTTACAGAAGCAGAGAGCTTCACTTTTCTACCCCTGAGTGACTGGTGCATTTGAATTACTGAGCAGCCCATTGCTAAATGATTAGTTCCATAATCATTACGCTTACTTAACTCTACATTCTTTTAATTATTTCTCTATCAGTCCAAATTGCATCTGGCTACATGGGAAAAAACAAAC
>NW_027458541.1:0-65900 GCF_050624435.1 Tenrec ecaudatus | reverse complement strand
GCCGAGGGGTGCCCTAGCCTGAAGGCTAGGGGAGCCCCAGCCTTAGCCTAGGGGAGCCCTAGCCTAAAGCCGAGGGGTGCCCTAGCCTGAAGGCTAGGGGAGCCCCAGCCTTAGCCTAGGGGAGCCCTAGCCTAAAGCCGAGGGGTGCCCTAGCCTGAAGGCTAGGGGAGCCCCAGCCTTAGCCTAGGGGAGCCCTAGCCTAAAGCCGAGGGGTGCCCTAGCCTGAAGGCTAGGGGAGCCCCAGCCTTAGCCTAGGGGAGCCCTAGCCTAAAGCCGAGGGGTGCCCTAGCCTGAAGGCTAGGGGAGCCCCAGCCTTAGCCTAGGGGAGCCCTAGCCTAAAGCCGAGGGGTGCCCTAGCCTGAAGGCTAGGGGAGCCCCAGCCTTAGCCTAGGGGAGCCCTAGCCTAAAGCCGAGGGGTGCCCTAGCCTGAAGGCTAGGGGAGCCCCAGCCTTAGCCTAGGGGAGCCCTAGCCTAAAGCCGAGGGGTGCCCTAGCCTGAAGGCTAGGGGAGCCCCAGCCTTAGCCTAGGGGAGCCCTAGCCTAAAGCCGAGGGGTGCCCTAGCCTGAAGGCTAGGGGAGCCCCAGCCTTAGCCTAGGGGAGCCCTAGCCTAAAGCCGAGGGGTGCCCTAGCCTGAAGGCTAGGGGAGCCCCAGCCTTAGCCTAGGGGAGCCCTAGCCTAAAGCCGAGGGGTGCCCTAGCCTGAAGGCTAGGGGAGCCCCAGCCTTAGCCTAGGGGAGCCCTAGCCTAAAGCCGAGGGGTGCCCTAGCCTGAAGGCTAGGGGAGCCCCAGCCTTAGCCTAGGGGAGCCCTAGCCTAAAGCCGAGGGGTGCCCTAGCCTGAAGGCTAGGGGAGCCCCAGCCTTAGCCTAGGGGAGCCCTAGCCTAAAGCCGAGGGGTGCCCTAGCCTGAAGGCTAGGGGAGCCCCAGCCTTAGCCTAGGGGAGCCCTAGCCTAAAGCCGAGGGGTGCCCTAGCCTGAAGGCTAGGGGAGCCCCAGCCTTAGCCTAGGGGAGCCCTAGCCTAAAGCCGAGGGGTGCCCTAGCCTGAAGGCTAGGGGAGCCCCAGCCTTAGCCTAGGGGAGCCCTAGCCTAAAGCCGAGGGGTGCCCTAGCCTGAAGGCTAGGGGAGCCCCAGCCTTAGCCTAGGGGAGCCCTAGCCTAAAGCCGAGGGGTGCCCTAGCCTGAAGGCTAGGGGAGCCCCAGCCTTAGCCTAGGGGAGCCCTAGCCTAAAGCCGAGGGGTGCCCTAGCCTGAAGGCTAGGGGAGCCCTAGCCTTAGCCTAGGGGAGCCCAAAGCCTAGGGGTGCCCTAGCCTGAAGGCTAGGGGAGCCCCAGCCTTAGCCTAGGGGAGCCCAAAGCCTAGGCGTGCCCTAGCCTGAAGGCTAGGGGAGCCCGAGCCTTAGCCTAGGGGAGCCCAAAGCCTAGGGCTGCCCTAGCCTGAAGGCTAGGGGAGCCCCAGCCTTAGCCTAGGGGAGCCCTAGCCTAAAGCCTAGGGGTGCCCTAGCCTGAAGGCTAGGGGAGCCCTAGCCTTAGCCTAGGGGAGCCTAAAGCCTAGGGGTGCCCTAGCCTGAAGGCTAGGGGAGCCCTAGCCTTAGCCTAGGGGAGCCCTAGCCTAAAGCCTAGGGGTGCCCTAGCCTGAAGGCTAGGGGAGCCCTAGCCTTAGCCTAGGGGAGCCTAAAGCCTAGGGGTGCCCTAGCCTGAAGGCTAGGGGAGCCCTAGCCTTAGCCTAGGGGAGCCCTAGCCTAAAGCCTAGGGGTGCCCTAGCCTGAAGGCTAGGGGAGCCCTAGCCTTAGCCTAGGGGAGCCTAAAGCCTAGGGGTGCCCTAGCCTGAAGGCTAGGGGAGCCCTAGCCTTAGCCTAGGGGAGCCCTAGCCTAAAGCCTAGGGGTGCCCTAGCCTGAAGGCTAGGGGAGCCCTAGCCTTAGCCTAGGGGAGCCTAAAGCCTAGGGGTGCCCTAGCCTGAAGGCTAGGGGAGCCCTAGCCTTAGCCTAGGGGAGCTCTAGCCTAAAGCCTAGGGGTGCCCTAGCCTGAAGGCTAGGGGAGCCCTAGCCTTAGCCTAGGGGAGCCTAAAGCCTAGGGGTGCCCTAGCCTGAAGGCTAGGGGAGCCCTAGCCTTAGCCTAGGGGAGCCTAAAGCCTAGGGGTGCCCTAGCCTGAAGGCTAGGGGAGCCCTAGCCTTAGCCTAGGGGAGCCCTAGCCTAAAGCCTAGGGGTGCCCTAGCCTGAAGGCTAGGGGAGCCCTAGCCTTAGCCTAGGGGAGCCCTAGCCTAAAGCCTAGGGGTGCCCTAGCCTGAAGGCTAGGGGAGCCCTAGCCTTAGCCTAGGGGAGCCCAAAGCCTAGGGGTGCCCTAGCCTGAAGGCTAGGGGAGCCCTAGCCTTAGCCTAGGGGAGCCCTAGCCTAAAGCCTAGGGGTGCCCTAGCCTGAAGGCTAGGGGAGCCCTAGCCTTAGCCTAGGGGAGCCTAAAGCCTAGGGGTGCCCTAGCCTGAAGGCTAGGGGAGCCCTAGCCTTAGCCTAGGGGAGCCCTAGCCTAAAGCCTAGGGGTGCCCTAGCCTGAAGGCTAGGGGAGCCCTAGCCTTAGCCTAGGGGAGCCTAAAGCCTAGGGGTGCCCTAGCCTGAAGGCTAGGGGAGCCCTAGCCTTAGCCTAGGGGAGCCCTAGCCTAAAGCCTAGGGGTGCCCTAGCCTGAAGGCTAGGGGAGCCCTAGCCTTAGCCTAGGGGAGCCTAAAGCCTAGGGGTGCCCTAGCCTGAGGGCTAGGGGAGCCCTAGCCTTAGCCTAGGGGAGCCTAAAGCCTAGGGGTGCCCTAGCCTGAGGGCTAGGGGAGCCCTAGCCTTAGCCTAGGGGAGCCTAAAGCCTAGGGGTGCCCTAGCCTGAGGGCTAGGGGAGCCCTAGCCTTAGCCTAGGGGAGCCTAAAGCCTAGGGATGCCCTAGCCTGAGGGCTAGGGGAGCCCTAGCCTTAGCCTAGGGGAGCCTAAAGCCTAGGGTGCCCTAGCCTGAGGGCTAGGGGAGCCCTAGCCTTAGCCTAGGGGAGCCTAAAGCCTAGGGGTGCCCTAGCCTGAGGGCTAGGGGAGCCCTAGCCTTAGCCTAGGGGAGCCTAAAGCCTAGGGGTGCCCTAGCCTGAGGGCTAGGGGAGCCCTAGCCTTAGCCTAGGGGAGCCCTAGCCTTAGCCTAGGGGAGCCTAAAGCCTAGGGGTGCCCTAGCCTGAGGGCTAGGGGAGCCCTAGCCTTAGCCTAGGGGAGCCTAAAGCCTAGGGGTGCCCTAGCCTGAGGGCTAGGGGAGCCCTAGCCTTAGCCGAGGGGAGCCTAAAGCCTAGGGGTGCCCTAGCCTGAGGGCTAGGGGAGCCCTAGCCTTAGCCGAGGGGAGCCTAAAGCCTAGGGGTGCCCTAGCCTGAGGGCTAGGGGAGCCCTAGCCTTAGCCGAGGGGAGCCTAAAGCCTAGGGGTGCCCTAGCCTGAGGGCTAGGGGAGCCCTCGCCTTAGCCGAGGGGAGCCCTAGCCTAAAGCCTAGGGGTGCCCTAGCCTGAGGGCTAGGGGAGCCCTATCCTTAGCCGAGGGGAGCCCTAGCCTTAGCCTAGGGGAGCCCAAAGCCTAGGGGTGCCCTAGCCTGAAGGCTAGGGGAGCCCCAGCCTTAGCCTAGGGGAGCCCAAAGCCTAGGCGTGCCCTAGCCTGAAGGCTAGGGGAGCCCGAGCCTTAGCCTAGGGGAGCCCAAAGCCTAGGGCTGCCCTAGCCTGAAGGCTAGGGGAGCCCCAGCCTTAGCCTAGGGGAGCCCTAGCCTAAAGCCTAGGGGTGCCCTAGCCTGAAGGCTAGGGGAGCCCTAGCCTTAGCCTAGGGGAGCCTAAAGCCTAGGGGTGCCCTAGCCTGAAGGCTAGGGGAGCCCTAGCCTTAGCCTAGGGGAGCCCTAGCCTAAAGCCTAGGGGTGCCCTAGCCTGAAGGCTAGGGGAGCCCTAGCCTTAGCCTAGGGGAGCCTAAAGCCTAGGGGTGCCCTAGCCTGAAGGCTAGGGGAGCCCTAGCCTTAGCCTAGGGGAGCCCTAGCCTAAAGCCTAGGGGTGCCCTAGCCTGAAGGCTAGGGGAGCCCTAGCCTTAGCCTAGGGGAGCCTAAAGCCTAGGGGTGCCCTAGCCTGAAGGCTAGGGGAGCCCTAGCCTTAGCCTAGGGGAGCCCTAGCCTAAAGCCTAGGGGTGCCCTAGCCTGAAGGCTAGGGGAGCCCTAGCCTTAGCCTAGGGGAGCCTAAAGCCTAGGGGTGCCCTAGCCTGAAGGCTAGGGGAGCCCTAGCCTTAGCCTAGGGGAGCTCTAGCCTAAAGCCTAGGGGTGCCCTAGCCTGAAGGCTAGGGGAGCCCTAGCCTTAGCCTAGGGGAGCCTAAAGCCTAGGGGTGCCCTAGCCTGAAGGCTAGGGGAGCCCTAGCCTTAGCCTAGGGGAGCCTAAAGCCTAGGGGTGCCCTAGCCTGAAGGCTAGGGGAGCCCTAGCCTTAGCCTAGGGGAGCCCTAGCCTAAAGCCTAGGGGTGCCCTAGCCTGAAGGCTAGGGGAGCCCTAGCCTTAGCCTAGGGGAGCCCTAGCCTAAAGCCTAGGGGTGCCCTAGCCTGAAGGCTAGGGGAGCCCTAGCCTTAGCCTAGGGGAGCCCAAAGCCTAGGGGTGCCCTAGCCTGAAGGCTAGGGGAGCCCTAGCCTTAGCCTAGGGGAGCCCTAGCCTAAAGCCTAGGGGTGCCCTAGCCTGAAGGCTAGGGGAGCCCTAGCCTTAGCCTAGGGGAGCCTAAAGCCTAGGGGTGCCCTAGCCTGAAGGCTAGGGGAGCCCTAGCCTTAGCCTAGGGGAGCCCTAGCCTAAAGCCTAGGGGTGCCCTAGCCTGAAGGCTAGGGGAGCCCTAGCCTTAGCCTAGGGGAGCCTAAAGCCTAGGGGTGCCCTAGCCTGAAGGCTAGGGGAGCCCTAGCCTTAGCCTAGGGGAGCCCTAGCCTAAAGCCTAGGGGTGCCCTAGCCTGAAGGCTAGGGGAGCCCTAGCCTTAGCCTAGGGGAGCCTAAAGCCTAGGGGTGCCCTAGCCTGAGGGCTAGGGGAGCCCTAGCCTTAGCCTAGGGGAGCCTAAAGCCTAGGGGTGCCCTAGCCTGAGGGCTAGGGGAGCCCTAGCCTTAGCCTAGGGGAGCCTAAAGCCTAGGGGTGCCCTAGCCTGAGGGCTAGGGGAGCCCTAGCCTTAGCCTAGGGGAGCCTAAAGCCTAGGGATGCCCTAGCCTGAGGGCTAGGGGAGCCCTAGCCTTAGCCTAGGGGAGCCTAAAGCCTAGGGTGCCCTAGCCTGAGGGCTAGGGGAGCCCTAGCCTTAGCCTAGGGGAGCCTAAAGCCTAGGGGTGCCCTAGCCTGAGGGCTAGGGGAGCCCTAGCCTTAGCCTAGGGGAGCCTAAAGCCTAGGGGTGCCCTAGCCTGAGGGCTAGGGGAGCCCTAGCCTTAGCCTAGGGGAGCCCTAGCCTTAGCCTAGGGGAGCCTAAAGCCTAGGGGTGCCCTAGCCTGAGGGCTAGGGGAGCCCTAGCCTTAGCCTAGGGGAGCCTAAAGCCTAGGGGTGCCCTAGCCTGAGGGCTAGGGGAGCCCTAGCCTTAGCCGAGGGGAGCCTAAAGCCTAGGGGTGCCCTAGCCTGAGGGCTAGGGGAGCCCTAGCCTTAGCCGAGGGGAGCCTAAAGCCTAGGGGTGCCCTAGCCTGAGGGCTAGGGGAGCCCTAGCCTTAGCCGAGGGGAGCCTAAAGCCTAGGGGTGCCCTAGCCTGAGGGCTAGGGGAGCCCTCGCCTTAGCCGAGGGGAGCCCTAGCCTAAAGCCTAGGGGTGCCCTAGCCTGAGGGCTAGGGGAGCCCTATCCTTAGCCGAGGGGAGCCCTAGCCTAAAGCCTAGGGGTGCCCTAGCCTGAGGGCTAGGGGAGCCCTAGCCTTAGCCGAGGGGAGCCCTAGCCTAAAGCCTAGGGGTGCCCTAGCCTGAGGGCTAGGGGAGCCCTAGCCTTAGCCGAGGGGAGCCCTAGCCTAAAGCCTAGGGGTGCCCTAGCCTGAGGGCTAGGGGAGCCCTAGCCTTAGCCGAGGGGAGCCCTAGCCTAAAGCCTAGGGGTGCCCTAGCCTGAGGGCTAGGGGAGCCCTAGCCTTAGCCGAGGGGAGCCCTAGCCTAAAGCCTAGGGGTGCCCTAGCCTGAGGGCTAGGGGAGCCCTAGCCTTAGCCGAGGGGAGCCCTAGCCTAAAGCCTAGGGGTGCCCTAGCCTGAGGGCTAGGGGAGCCCTAGCCTTAGCCGAGGGGAGCCCTAACCTAAAGCCTAGGGGTGCCCTAGCCTGAGGGCTAGGGGAGCCCTAGCCTTAGCCGAGGGGAGCCCTAGCCTAAAGCCTAGGGGTGCCCTAGCCTGAGGGCTAGGGGAGCCCTAGCCTTAGCCGAGGGGAGCCCTAGCCTAAAGCCTAGGGGTGCCCTAGCCTGAGGGCTAGGGGAGCCCTAGCCTTAGCCGAGGGGAGCCCTAGCCTAAAGCCTAGGGGTGCCCTAGCCTGAGGGCTAGGGGAGCCCTAGCCTTAGCCGAGGGGAGCCCTAGCCTAAAGCCTAGGGGTGCCCTAGCCTGAGGGCTAGGGGAGCCCTAGCCTTAGCCGAGGGGAGCCCTAGCCTAAAGCCTAGGGGTGCCCTAGCCTGAGGGCTAGGGGAGCCCTAGCCTTAGCCGAGGGGAGCCCTAGCCTAAAGCCTAGGGGTGCCCTAGCCTGAGGGCTAGGGGAGCCCTAGCCTTAGCCGAGGGGAGCCCTAGCCTAAAGCCTAGGGGTGCCCTAGCCTGAGGGCTAGGGGAGCCCTAGCCTTAGCCGAGGGGAGCCCTAGCCTAAAGCCTAGGGGTGCCCTAGCCTGAGGGCTAGGGGAGCCCTAGCCTTAGCCGAGGGGAGCCCTAGCCTAAAGCCTAGGGGTGCCCTAGCCTGAGGGCTAGGGGAGCCCTAGCCTTAGCCGAGGGGAGCCCTAGCCTAAAGCCTAGGGGTGCCCTAGCCTGAGGGCTAGGGGAGCCCTAGCCTTAGCCGAGGGGAGCCCTAGCCTAAAGCCTAGGGGTGCCCTAGCCTGAGGGCTAGGGGAGCCCTAGCCTTAGCCGAGGGGAGCCTAAAGCCTAGGGGTGCCCTAGCCTGAGGGCTAGGGGAGCCCTAGCCTTAGCCGAGGGGAGCCTAAAGCCTAGGGGTGCCCTAAGCCTGAGGGCTAGGGGAGCCCTAGCCTTAGCCGAGGGGAGCCTAAAGCCTAGGGGTGCCCTAGCCTGAGGGCTAGGGGAGCCCTAGCCTTAGCCGAGGGGAGCCTAAAGCCTAGGGGTGCCCTAGCCTGAGGGCTAGGGGAGCCCTAGCCTTAGCCGAGGGGAGCCTAAAGCCTAGGGGTGCCCTAGCCTGAGGGCTAGGGGAGCCCTAGCCTTAGCCGAGGGGAGCCTAAAGCCTAGGGGTGCCCTAGCCTGAGGGCTAGGGGAGCCCTAGCCTTAGCCGAGGGGAGCCTAAAGCCTAGGGGTGCCCTAGCCTGAGGGCTAGGGGAGCCCTAGCCTTAGCCGAGGGGAGCCTAAAGCCTAGGGGTGCCCTAGCCTGAGGGCTAGGGGAGCCCTAGCCTTAGCCGAGGGGAGCCTAAAGCCTAGGGGTGCCCTAGCCTGAGGGCTAGGGGAGCCCTAGCCTTAGCCGAGGGGAGCCTAAAGCCTAGGGGTGCCCTAGCCTGAGGGCTAGGGGAGCCCTAGCCTTAGCCGAGGGGAGCCTAAAGCCTAGGGGTGCCCTAGCCTGAGGGCTAGGGGAGCCCTAGCCTTAGCCTAGGGGAGCCTAAAGCCTAGGGGTGCCCTAGCCTGAGGGCTAGGGGAGCCCTAGCCTTAGCCTAGGGGAGCCTAAAGCCTAGGGGTGCCCTAGCCTGAGGGCTAGTGGAGCCCTAGCCTTAGCCTACCGGAGCCCTAGCCTAAAGCCTAGGGGTGCCCTAGCCTGAAGGCTAGGGGAGCCCTAGCCTTAGCCTAGGGGAGCCTAAAGCTTAGGGGTGCCCTAGCCTGAAGGCTAGGGGAGCCCTAGCCTTAGCCTAGGGGAGCCTAAAGCCTAGGGGTGCCCTAGCCTGAAGGCTAGGGGAGCCCTAGCCTTAGCCTAGGGGAGCCCTAGCCTAAAGCCTAGGGGTGCCCTAGCCTGAAGGCTAGGGGAGCCCTAGCCTTAGCCTAGGGGAGCCTAAAGCCTACGGGTGCCCTAGCCTGAAGGCTAGGGGAGCCCTAGCCTTAGCCTAGGGGAGCCCTAGCCTAAAGCCTAGGGGTGCCCTAGCCTGAAGGCTAGGGGAGCCCTAGCCTTAGCCTAGGGGAGCCCTAGCCTAAAGCCTAGGGGTGCCCTAGCCTGAAGGCTAGGGGAGCCCTAGCCTTAGCCTAGGGAGCCCTAGCCTAAAGCCTAGGGGTGCCCTAGCCTGAAGGCTAGGGGAGCCCTAGCCTTAGCCTAGGGGAGCCCTAGCCTAAAGCCTAGGGGTGCCCTAGCCTGAAGGCTAGGGGAGCCCTAGCCTTAGCCTAGGGGAGCCCTAGCCTAAAGCCTAGGGGTGCCCTAGCCTGAAGTCTAGGGGAGCCCTAGCCTTAGCCTAGGGGAGCCCTAGCCTAAAGCCTAGGGGTGCCCTAGCCTGAAGGCCAGGGGAGCCCTAGCCTTAGCCTAGCGGAGCCCTAGCCTAAAGCCTAGGGGTGCCCTAGCCTGAAGGCCAGGGGAGCCCTAGCCTTAGCCTAGGGGAGCCCTAGCCTAAAGCCTAGGGGTGCCCTAGCCTGAAGGCCAGGGGAGCCCTAGCCTTAGCCTAGGGGAGCCCTAGCCTAAAGCCTAGGGGTGCCCTAGGCTGAAGGCCAGGGGAGCCCTAGCCTTAGCCTAGGGGAGCCCTAGCCTAAAGCCTAGGGGTGCCCTAGGCTGAAGGCCAGGGGAGCCCTAGCCTTAGCCTAGGGGAGCCCTAGCCTAAAGCCTAGGGGTGCCCTAGGCTGAAGGCCAGGGGAGCCCTAGCCTTAGCCTAGGGGAGCCCTAGCCTAAAGCCTAGGGGTGCCCTAGGCTGAAGGCCAGGGGAGCCCTAGCCTTAGCCTAGGGGAGCCCTAGCCTAAAGCCTAGGGGTGCCCTAGGCTGAAGGCCAGGGGAGCCCTAGCCTTAGCCTAGGGGAGCCCTAGCCTAAAGCCTAGGGGTGCCCTAGGCTGAAGGCCAGGGGAGCCCTAGCCTTAGCCTAGGGGAGCCCTAGCCTAAAGCCTAGGGTTGCCCTAGGCTGAAGGTCAGGGGAGCCCTAGCCTTAGCCTAGGGGAGCCCTAGCCTAAAGCCTAGGGGTGCCCTAGGCTGAAGGCTAGGGGAGCCCTAGCCTTAGCCTAGGGGAGCCTAAAGCCTAGGGGTGCCCTAGGCTGAAGGCTAGGGGAGCCCTAGCCTTAGCCTAGGGGAGCCCTAGCCTAAAGCCTAGGGGTGCCCTAGGCTGAAGGCTAGGGGAGCCCTAGCCTTAGCCTAGGGGAGCCCTAGCCTAAAGCCTAGGGGTGCCCTAGGCTGAAGGCTAGGGGAGCCCTAGCCTAAAGCCTAGGGGTGCCCTAGGCTGAAGGCTAGGGGAGCCCTAGCCTAAAGCCTAGGGGTGGCCTAGGCTGAAGGCTAGGGGAGCCCTAGCCTTAGGCTAGGGGAGCCCTAGCCTAAAGCCTAGGGGTGGCCTAGGCTGAAGGCTAGGGGAGCCCTAGCCTTAGGCTAGGGGAGCCCTAGCCTAAAGCCTTGGGGTGGCCTAGGCTGAAGGCTAGGGGAGCCCTAGCCTTAGGCTAGGGGAGCCCTAGCCTAAAGCCTAGGGGTGCCCTAGGCTGAAGGCTAGGGGAGCCCTAGCCTTAGGCTAGGGGAGCCCTAGCCTAAAGCCTAGGGGTGCCCTAGGCTGAAGGCTAGGGGAGCCCTAGCCTAAGGCTAGGGGAGCCCTAGCCTAAAGCCTAGGGGTGCCCTAGGCTGAAGGCTAGGGGAGCCCTAGCCTTAGGCTAGGGGAGCCCTAGCCTAAAGCCTAGGGGTGCCCTAGGCTGAAGGCTAGGGGAGCCCTAGCCTTAGGCTAGGGGAGCCCTAGCCTAAAGCCTAGGGGTGCCCTAGGCTGAAGGCTAGGGGAGCCCTAGCCTTAGGCTAGGGGAGCCCTAGCCTAAAGCCTAGGGGTGCCCTAGGCTGAAGGCTAGGGGAGCCCTAGCCTTAGGCTAGGGGAGCCCTAGCCTAAAGCCTAGGGGTGGCCTAGGCTGAAGGCTAGGGGAGCCCTAGCCTTAGGCTAGGGGAGCCCTAGCCTAAAGCCTAGGGGTGCCCTAGGCTGAAGGCTAGGGGAGCCCTAGCCTTAGGCTAGGGGAGCCCTAGCCTAAAGCCTAGGGGTGCCCTAGGCTGAAGGCTAGGGGAGCCCTAGCCTTAGGCTAGGGGAGCCCTAGCCTAAAGCCTAGGGGTGCCCTAGGCTGAAGGCTAGGGGAGCCCTAGCCTTAGGCTAGGGGAGCCCTAGCCTAAAGCCTAGGGGTGCCCTAGCCTGAAGGCTAGGGGAGCCCTAGCCTAAAGCCTAGGGGTGCCCTAGGCTGAAGGCTAGGGGAGCCCTAGCCTTAGGCTAGGGGAGCCCTAGCCTAAAGCCTAGGGGTGCCCTAGGCTGAAGGCTAGGGGAGCCCTAGCCTTAGGCTAGGGGAGCCCTAGCCTAAAGCCTAGGGGTGCCCTAGGCTGAAGGCTAGGGGAGCCCTAGCCTTAGGCTAGGGGAGCCCTAGCCTAAAGCCTAGGGGTGCCCTAGGCTGAAGGCTAGGGGAGCCCTAGCCTAAGGCTAGGGGAGCCCTAGCCTAAAGCCTAGGGGTGCCCTAGGCTGAAGGCTAGGGGAGCCCTAGCCTTAGGCTAGGGGAGCCCTAGCCTAAAGCCTAGGGGTGCCCTAGGCTGAAGGCTAGGGGAGCCCTAGCCTTAGGCTAGGGGAGCCCTAGCCTAAAGC
This sequence comes from Tenrec ecaudatus, assembly GCF_050624435.1. Classification (NCBI taxonomy): domain Eukaryota; kingdom Metazoa; phylum Chordata; class Mammalia; order Afrosoricida; family Tenrecidae; genus Tenrec; species Tenrec ecaudatus. The sequence goes on along the minus strand of NW_027458541.1, from coordinate 55,070 downwards.
CTAGGGGTGCCCTAGGCTGAAGGCTAGGGGAGCCCTAGCCTAAGGCTAGGGGAGCCCTAGCCTAAAGCCTAGGGGTGCCCTAGGCTGAAGGCTAGGGGAGCCCTAGCCTTAGGCTAGGGGAGCCCTAGCCTAAAGCCTAGGGGTGCCCTAGGCTGAAGGCTAGGGGAGCCCTAGCCTTAGGCTAGGGGAGCCCTAGCCTAAAGCCTAGGGGTGCCCTAGGCTGAAGGCTAGGGGAGCCCTAGCCTTAGGCTAGGGGAGCCCTAGCCTAAAGCCTAGGGGTGCCCTAGGCTGAAGGCTAGGGGAGCCCTAGCCTTAGGCTAGGGGAGCCCTAGCCTAAAGCCTAGGGGTGGCCTAGGCTGAAGGCTAGGGGAGCCCTAGCCTTAGGCTAGGGGAGCCCTAGCCTAAAGCCTAGGGGTGCCCTAGGCTGAAGGCTAGGGGAGCCCTAGCCTTAGGCTAGGGGAGCCCTAGCCTAAAGCCTAGGGGTGCCCTAGGCTGAAGGCTAGGGGAGCCCTAGCCTTAGGCTAGGGGAGCCCTAGCCTAAAGCCTAGGGGTGCCCTAGGCTGAAGGCTAGGGGAGCCCTAGCCTTAGGCTAGGGGAGCCCTAGCCTAAAGCCTAGGGGAGCCCTAGCCTAAAGCCTAGGGGTGCCCTAGCCTGAAGGCTAGGGGAGCCCTAGCCTAAAGCCTAGGGGTGCCCTAGGCTGAAGGCTAGGGGAGCCCTAGCCGTAGGCTAGGGGAGCCCTAGCCTAAAGCCTAGGGGTGCCCTAGGCTGAAGGCTAGGGGAGCCCTAGCCTTAGGCTAGGGGAGCCCTAGCCTAAAGCCTAGGGGTGCCCTAGGCTGAAGGCTAGGGGAGCCCTAGCCTTAGGCTAGGGGAGCCCTAGCCTAAAGCCTAGGGGTGCCCTAGGCTGAAGGCTAGGGGAGCCCTAGCCTTAGGCTAGGGGAGCCCTAGCCTAAAGCCTAGGGGTGCCCTAGCCTGAAGGCTAGGGGAGCCCTAGCCTTAGGCTAGGGGAGCCCTAGCCTAAAGCCTAGGGGTGCCCTAGCCTGAAGGCTAGGGGAGCCCTAGCCTTAGCCTAGGGGAGCCCTAGCCTAAAGCCTAGGGGTGCCCTAGCCTGAAGGCTAGGGGAGCCCTAGCCTTAGCCTAGGGGAGCCCTAGCCTAAAGCCGAGGGGTGCCCTAGCCTGAAGGCTAGGGGAGCCCTAGCCTTAGCCTAGGGGAGCCCTAGCCTAAAGCCGAGGGGTGCCCTAGCCTGAAGGCTAGGGGAGCCCTAGCCTTAGCCTAGGGGAGCCCTAGCCTAAAGCCGAGGGGTGCCCTAGCCTGAAGGCTAGGGGAGCCCTAGCCTTAGCCTAGGGGAGCCCTAGCCTAAAGCCGAGGGGTGCCCTAGCCTGAAGGCTAGGGGAGCCCTAGCCTTAGCCTAGGGGAGCCCTAGCCTAAAGCCGAGGGGTGCCCTAGCCTGAAGGCTAGGGGAGCCCTAGCCTTAGCCTAGGGGAGCCCTAGCCTAAAGCCGAGGGGTGCCCTAGCCTGAAGGCTAGGGGAGCCCTAGCCTTAGCCTAGGGGAGCCCTAGCCTAAAGCCGAGGGGTGCCCTAGCCTGAAGGCTAGGGGAGCCCTAGCCTTAGCCTAGGGGAGCCCTAGCCTAAAGCCGAGGGGTGCCCTAGCCTGAAGGCTAGGGGAGCCCTAGCCTTAGCCTAGGGGAGCCCTAGCCTAAAGCCGAGGGGTGCCCTAGCCTGAAGGCTAGGGGAGCCCTAGCCTTAGCCTAGGGGAGCCCTAGCCTAAAGCCGAGGGGTGCCCTAGCCTGAAGGCTAGGGGAGCCCTAGCCTTAGCCTAGGGGAGCCCTAGCCTAAAGCCGAGGGGTGCCCTAGCCTGAAGGCTAGGGGAGCCCTAGCCTTAGCCTAGGGGAGCCCTAGCCTAAAGCCGAGGGGTGCCCTAGCCTGAAGGCTAGGGGAGCCCTAGCCTTAGCCTAGGGGAGCCCTAGCCTAAAGCCGAGGGGTGCCCTAGCCTGAAGGCTAGGGGAGCCCTAGCCTTAGCCTAGGGGAGCCCTAGCCTAAAGCCGAGGGGTGCCCTAGCCTGAAGGCTAGGGGAGCCCTAGCCTTAGCCTAGGGGAGCCCTAGCCTAAAGCCGAGGGGTGCCCTAGCCTGAAGGCTAGGGGAGCCCTAGCCTTAGCCTAGGGGAGCCCTAGCCTAAAGCCGAGGGGTGCCCTAGCCTGAAGGCTAGGGGAGCCCTAGCCTTAGCCTAGGGGAGCCCTAGCCTAAAGCCGAGGGGTGCCCTAGCCTGAAGGCTAGGGGAGCCCTAGCCTTAGCCTAGGGGAGCCCTAGCCTAAAGCCGAGGGGTGCCCTAGCCTGAAGGCTAGGGGAGCCCCAGCCTTAGCCTAGGGGAGCCCTAGCCTAAAGCCGAGGGGTGCCCTAGCCTGAAGGCTAGGGGAGCCCCAGCCTTAGCCTAGGGGAGCCCTAGCCTAAAGCCGAGGGGTGCCCTAGCCTGAAGGCTAGGGGAGCCCCAGCCTTAGCCTAGGGGAGCCCTAGCCTAAAGCCGAGGGGTGCCCTAGCCTGAAGGCTAGGGGAGCCCCAGCCTTAGCCTAGGGGAGCCCTAGCCTAAAGCCGAGGGGTGCCCTAGCCTGAAGGCTAGGGGAGCCCCAGCCTTAGCCTAGGGGAGCCCTAGCCTAAAGCCGAGGGGTGCCCTAGCCTGAAGGCTAGGGGAGCCCCAGCCTTAGCCTAGGGGAGCCCTAGCCTAAAGCCGAGGGGTGCCCTAGCCTGAAGGCTAGGGGAGCCCCAGCCTTAGCCTAGGGGAGCCCTAGCCTAAAGCCGAGGGGTGCCCTAGCCTGAAGGCTAGGGGAGCCCCAGCCTTAGCCTAGGGGAGCCCTAGCCTAAAGCCGAGGGGTGCCCTAGCCTGAAGGCTAGGGGAGCCCCAGCCTTAGCCTAGGGGAGCCCTAGCCTAAAGCCGAGGGGTGCCCTAGCCTGAAGGCTAGGGGAGCCCCAGCCTTAGCCTAGGGGAGCCCTAGCCTAAAGCCGAGGGGTGCCCTAGCCTGAAGGCTAGGGGAGCCCCAGCCTTAGCCTAGGGGAGCCCTAGCCTAAAGCCGAGGGGTGCCCTAGCCTGAAGGCTAGGGGAGCCCCAGCCTTAGCCTAGGGGAGCCCTAGCCTAAAGCCGAGGGGTGCCCTAGCCTGAAGGCTAGGGGAGCCCCAGCCTTAGCCTAGGGGAGCCCTAGCCTAAAGCCGAGGGGTGCCCTAGCCTGAAGGCTAGGGGAGCCCCAGCCTTAGCCTAGGGGAGCCCTAGCCTAAAGCCGAGGGGTGCCCTAGCCTGAAGGCTAGGGGAGCCCCAGCCTTAGCCTAGGGGAGCCCTAGCCTAAAGCCGAGGGGTGCCCTAGCCTGAAGGCTAGGGGAGCCCCAGCCTTAGCCTAGGGGAGCCCTAGCCTAAAGCCGAGGGGTGCCCTAGCCTGAAGGCTAGGGGAGCCCCAGCCTTAGCCTAGGGGAGCCCTAGCCTAAAGCCGAGGGGTGCCCTAGCCTGAAGGCTAGGGGAGCCCCAGCCTTAGCCTAGGGGAGCCCTAGCCTAAAGCCGAGGGGTGCCCTAGCCTGAAGGCTAGGGGAGCCCTAGCCTTAGCCTAGGGGAGCCCTAGCCTAAAGCCGAGGGGTGCCCTAGCCTGAAGGCTAGGGGAGCCCTAGCCTTAGCCTAGGGGAGCCCTAGCCTAAAGCCGAGGGGTGCCCTAGCCTGAAGGCTAGGGGAGCCCTAGCCTTAGCCTAGGGGAGCCCTAGCCTAAAGCCGAGGGGTGCCCTAGCCTGAAGGCTAGGGGAGCCCTAGCCTTAGCCTAGGGGAGCCCTAGCCTAAAGCCGAGGGGTGCCCTAGCCTGAAGGCTAGGGGAGCCCTAGCCTTAGCCTAGGGGAGCCCTAGCCTAAAGCCGAGGGGTGCCCTAGCCTGAAGGCTAGGGGAGCCCTAGCCTTAGCCTAGGGGAGCCCTAGCCTAAAGCCGAGGGGTGCCCTAGCCTGAAGGCTAGGGGAGCCCTAGCCTTAGCCTAGGGGAGCCCTAGCCTAAAGCCGAGGGGTGCCCTAGCCTGAAGGCTAGGGGAGCCCTAGCCTTAGCCTAGGGGAGCCCTAGCCTAAAGCCGAGGGGTGCCCTAGCCTGAAGGCTAGGGGAGCCCTAGCCTTAGCCTAGGGGAGCCCTAGCCTAAAGCCGAGGGGTGCCCTAGCCTGAAGGCTAGGGGAGCCCTAGCCTTAGCCTAGGGGAGCCCTAGCCTAAAGCCGAGGGGTGCCCTAGCCTGAAGGCTAGGGGAGCCCTAGCCTTAGCCTAGGGGAGCCCTAGCCTAAAGCCGAGGGGTGCCCTAGCCTGAAGGCTAGGGGAGCCCTAGCCTTAGCCTAGGGGAGCCCTAGCCTAAAGCCGAGGGGTGCCCTAGCCTGAAGGCTAGGGGAGCCCTAGCCTTAGCCTAGGGGAGCCCTAGCCTAAAGCCGAGGGGTGCCCTAGCCTGAAGGCTAGGGGAGCCCTAGCCTTAGCCTAGGGGAGCCCTAGCCTAAAGCCGAGGGGTGCCCTAGCCTGAAGGCTAGGGGAGCCCTAGCCTTAGCCTAGGGGAGCCCTAGCCTAAAGCCGAGGGGTGCCCTAGCCTGAAGGCTAGGGGAGCCCTAGCCTTAGCCTAGGGGAGCCCTAGCCTAAAGCCGAGGGGTGCCCTAGCCTGAAGGCTAGGGGAGCCCTAGCCTTAGCCTAGGGGAGCCCTAGCCTAAAGCCGAGGGGTGCCCTAGCCTGAAGGCTAGGGGAGCCCTAGCCTTAGCCTAGGGGAGCCCTAGCCTAAAGCCGAGGGGTGCCCTAGCCTGAAGGCTAGGGGAGCCCTAGCCTTAGCCTAGGGGAGCCCTAGCCTAAAGCCGAGGGGTGCCCTAGCCTGAAGGCTAGGGGAGCCCTAGCCTTAGCCTAGGGGAGCCCTAGCCTAAAGCCGAGGGGTGCCCTAGCCTGAAGGCTAGGGGAGCCCTAGCCTTAGCCTAGGGAGCCCTAGCCTAAAGCCGAGGGGTGCCCTAGCCTGAAGGCTAGGGGAGCCCTAGCCTTAGCCTAGGGGAGCCCTAGCCTAAAGCCGAGGGGTGCCCTAGCCTGAAGGCTAGGGAGCCCTAGCCTTAGCCTAGGGGAGCCCTAGCCTAAAGCCGAGGGGTGCCCTAGCCTGAAGGCTAGGGGAGCCCTAGCCTTAGCCTAGGGGAGCCCTAGCCTAAAGCCGAGGGGTGCCCTAGCCTGAAGGCTAGGGGAGCCCTAGCCTTAGCCTAGGGGAGCCCTAGCCTAAAGCCGAGGGGTGCCCTAGCCTGAAGGCTAGGGAGCCCTAGCCTTAGCCTAGGGGAGCCCTAGCCTAAAGCCGAGGGGTGCCCTAGCCTGAAGGCTAGGGGAGCCCTAGCCTTAGCCTAGGGGAGCCCTAGCCTAAAGCCGAGGGGTGCCCTAGCCTGAAGGCTAGGGGAGCCCTAGCCTTAGCCTAGGGGAGCCCTAGCCTAAAGCCGAGGGGTGCCCTAGCCTGAAGGCTAGGGGAGCCCTAGCCTTAGCCTAGGGGAGCCCTAGCCTAAAGCCGAGGGGTGCCCTAGCCTGAAGGCTAGGGAGCCCTAGCCTTAGCCTAGGGGAGCCCTAGCCTAAAGCCGAGGGGTGCCCTAGCCTGAAGGCTAGGGGAGCCCTAGCCTTAGCCTAGGGGAGCCCTAGCCTAAAGCCGAGGGGTGCCCTAGCCTGAAGGCTAGGGGAGCCCTAGCCTTAGCCTAGGGGAGCCCTAGCCTAAAGCCGAGGGGTGCCCTAGCCTGAAGGCTAGGGGAGCCCTAGCCTTAGCCTAGGGGAGCCCTAGCCTAAAGCCGAGGGGTGCCCTAGCCTGAAGGCTAGGGGAGCCCTAGCCTTAGCCTAGGGGAGCCCTAGCCTAAAGCCGAGGGGTGCCCTAGCCTGAAGGCTAGGGGAGCCCTAGCCTTAGCCTAGGGGAGCCCTAGCCTAAAGCCGAGGGGTGCCCTAGCCTGAAGGCTAGGGGAGCCCTAGCCTTAGCCTAGGGGAGCCCTAGCCTAAAGCCGAGGGGTGCCCTAGCCTGAAGGCTAGGGGAGCCCTAGCCTTAGCCTAGGGGAGCCCTAGCCTAAAGCCGAGGGGTGCCCTAGCCTGAAGGCTAGGGGAGCCCTAGCCTTAGCCTAGGGGAGCCCTAGCCTAAAGCCGAGGGGTGCCCTAGCCTGAAGGCTAGGGGAGCCCTAGCCTTAGCCTAGGGGAGCCCTAGCCTAAAGCCGAGGGGTGCCCTAGCCTGAAGGCTAGGGGAGCCCTAGCCTTAGCCTAGGGGAGCCCTAGCCTAAAGCCGAGGGGTGCCCTAGCCTGAAGGCTAGGGGAGCCCTAGCCTTAGCCTAGGGGAGCCCTAGCCTAAAGCCGAGGGGTGCCCTAGCCTGAAGGCTAGGGGAGCCCTAGCCTTAGCCTAGGGGAGCCCTAGCCTAAAGCCGAGGGGTGCCCTAGCCTGAAGGCTAGGGGAGCCCTAGCCTTAGCCTAGGGGAGCCCTAGCCTAAAGCCTGGGGGTGCCCTAGCCTGAAGGCTAGGGGAGCCCTAGCCTTAGCCTAGGGGAGCCCTAGCCTAAAGCCTTGGGGTGCCCTAGCCTGAAGGCTAGGGGAGCCCTAGCCTTAGCCTAGGGGAGCCCTAGCCTAAAGCCTAGGGGTGCCCTAGCCTGAAGGCTAGGGGAGCCCTAGCCTTAGCCTAGGGGAGCCCTAGCCTAAAGCCTAGGGGTGCCCTAGCCTGAAGGCTAGGGGAGCCCTAGCCTTAGCCTAGGGGAGCCCTAGCCTAAAGCCTAGGGGTGCCCTAGCCTGAAGGCTAGGGGAGCCCTAGCCTTAGCCTAGGGGAGCCCCAGCCTAAAGCCTAGGGGTGCCCTAGCCTGAAGGCTAGGGGAGCCCTAGCCTTAGCCTAGGGGAGCCCCAGCCTAAAGCCTAGGGGTGCCCTAGCCTGAAGGCTAGGGGAGCCCTAGCCTTAGCCTAGGGGAGCCCCAGCCTAAAGCCTAGGGGTGCCCTAGCCTGAAGGCTAGGGGAGCCCTAGCCTTAGCCTAGGGGAGCCCCAGCCTAAAGCCTAGGGGTGCCCTAGCCTGAAGGCTAGGGGAGCCCTAGCCTTAGCCTAGGGGAGCCCCAGCCTAAAGCCTAGGGGTGCCCTAGCCTGAAGGCTAGGGGAGCCCTAGCCTTAGCCTAGGGGAGCCCTAGCCTAAAGCCTAGGGGTGCCCTAGCCTGAAGGCTAGGGGAGCCCTAGCCTTAGCCTAGGGGAGCCCTAGCCTAAAGCCTAGGGGAGCCCTAGCCTGAAGGCTAGGGGAGCCCTAGCCTTAGCCTAGGGGAGCCCTAGCCTAAAGCCTAGGGGTGCCCTAGCCTGAAGGCTAGGGGAGCCCTAGCCTTAGCCTAGGGGAGCCCTAGCCTAAAGCCTAGGGGTGCCCTAGCCTGAAGGCTAGGGGAGCCCTAGCCTTAGCCTAGGGGAGCCCTAGCCTAAAGCCTAGGGGTGCCCTAGCCTGAAGGCTAGGGGAGCCCTAGCCTTAGCCTAGGGGAGCCCTAGCCTAAAGCCTAGGGGTGCCCTAGCCTGAAGGCTAGGGGAGCCCTAGCCTTAGCCTAGGGGAGCCCTAGCCTAAAGCCTAGGGGTGCCCTAGCCTGAAGGCTAGGGGAGCCCTAGCCTTAGCCTAGGGGAGCCCTAGCCTAAAGCCTAGGGGTGCCCTAGCCTGAAGGCTAGGGGAGCCCTAGCCTTAGCCTAGGGGAGCCCTAGCCTAAAGCCTAGGGGTGCCCTAGCCTGAAGGCTAGGGGAGCCCTAGCCTTAGCCTAGGGGAGCCCTAGCCTAAAGCCTAGGGGTGCCCTAGCCTGAAGGCTAGGGGAGCCCTAGCCTTAGCCTAGGGGAGCCCTAGCCTAAAGCCTAGGGGTGCCCTAGCCTGAAGGCTAGGGGAGCCCTAGCCTTAGCCTAGGGGAGCCCTAGCCTAAAGCCTAGGGGTGCCCTAGCCTGAAGGCTAGGGGAGCCCTAGCCTTAGCCTAGGGGAGCCCTAGCCTAAAGCCTAGGGGTGCCCTAGCCTGAAGGCTAGGGGAGCCCTAGCCTTAGCCTAGGGGAGCCCTAGCCTAAAGCCTAGGGGTGCCCTAGCCTGAAGGCTAGGGGAGCCCTAGCCTTTTCCTAGGGACCTTAGCCTAAAGCCTAGGGGTGCCCTAGCCTGAAGGCTAGGGGAGCCCTAGCCTTAGCCTAGGGGAGCCTAAAGCCTAGGGGTGCCCTAGCCTGAAGGCTAGGGGAGCCCTAGCCTTAGCCTAGGGCAGCCTAAAGCCTAGGGGTGCCCTAGCCGGAAGGCTAGGGGAGCCCTAGCCTTAGCCTAGGGCAGCCTAAAGCCTAGGGGTGCCCTAGCCGGAAGGCTAGGGGAGCCCTAGCCTTAGCCTAGGGCAGCCTAAAGCCTAGGGGTGCCCTAGCCGGAAGGCTAGGGGAGCCCTAGCCTTAGCCTAGGGCAGCCTAAAGCCTAGGGGTGCCCTAGCCGGAAGGCTAGGGGAGCCCTAGCCTTAGCCTAGGGCAGCCTAAAGCCTAGGGGTGCCCTAGCCGGAAGGCTAGGGGAGCCCTAGCCTTAGCCTAGGGCAGCCTAAAGCCTAGGGGTGCCCTAGCCGGAAGGCTAGGGGAGCCCTAGCCTTAGCCTAGGGCAGCCTAAAGCCTAGGGGTGCCCTAGCCGGAAGGCTAGGGGAGCCCTAGCCTTAGCCTAGGGGAGCCTAAAGCCTAGGGGTGCCCTAGCCGGAAGGCTAGGGGAGCCCTAGCCTTAGCCTAGGGGAGCCTAAAGCCTAGGGGTGCCCTAGCCGGAAGGCTAGGGGAGCCCTAGCCTTAGCCTAGGGGAGCCTAAAGCCTAGGGGTGCCCTAGCCGGAAGGCTAGGGGAGCCCTAGCCTTAGCCTAGGGGAGCCTAAAGCCTAGGGGTGCCCTAGCCGGAAGGCTAGGGGAGCCCTAGCCTTAGCCTAGGGGAGCCTAAAGCCTAGGGGTGCCCTAGCCGGAAGGCTAGGGGAGCCCTAGCCTTAGCCTAGGGGAGCCTAAAGCCTAGGGGTGCCCTAGCCGGAAGGCTAGGGGAGCCCTAGCCTTAGCCTAGGGGAGCCTAAAGCCTAGGGGTGCCCTAGCCGGAAGGCTAGGGGAGCCCTAGCCTTAGCCTAGGGGAGCCTAAAGCCTAGGGGTGCCCTAGCCGGAAGGCTAGGGGAGCCCTAGCCTTAGCCTAGGGGAGCCTAAAGCCTAGGGGTGCCCTAGCCGGAAGGCTAGGGGAGCCCTAGCCTTAGCCTAGGGGAGCCTAAAGCCTAGGGGTGCCCTAGCCGGAAGGCTAGGGGAGCCCTAGCCTTAGCCTAGGGCAGCCTAAAGCCTAGGGGTGCCCTAGCCGGAAGGCTAGGGGAGCCCTAGCCTTAGCCTAGGGCAGCCTAAAGCCTAGGGGTGCCCTAGCCGGAAGGCTAGGGGAGCCCTAGCCTTAGCCTAGGGCAGCCTAAAGCCTAGGGGTGCCCTAGCCGGAAGGCTAGGGGAGCCCTAGCCTTAGCCTAGGGCAGCCTAAAGCCTAGGGGTGCCCTAGCCGGAAGGCTAGGGGAGCCCTAGCCTTAGCCTAGGGCAGCCTAAAGCCTAGGGGTGCCCTAGCCGGAAGGCTAGGGGAGCCCTAGCCTTAGCCTAGGGGAGCCTAAAGCCTAGGGGTGCCCTAGCCGGAAGGCTAGGGGAGCCCTAGCCTTAGCCTAGGGGAGCCTAAAGCCTAGGGGTGCCCTAGCCGGAAGGCTAGGGGAGCCCTAGCCTTAGCCTAGGGGAGCCTAAAGCCTAGGGGTGCCCTAGCCGGAAGGCTAGGGGAGCCCTAGCCTTAGCCTAGGGGAGCCTAAAGCCTAGGGGTGCCCTAGCCGGAAGGCTAGGGGAGCCCTAGCCTTAGCCTAGGGGAGCCTAAAGCCTAGGGGTGCCCTAGCCGGAAGGCTAGGGGAGCCCTAGCCTTAGCCTAGGGGAGCCTAAAGCCTAGGGGTGCCCTAGCCGGAAGGCTAGGGGAGCCCTAGCCTTAGCCTAGGGGAGCCTAAAGCCTAGGGGTGCCCTAGCCGGAAGGCTAGGGGAGCCCTAGCCTTAGCCTAGGGGAGCCTAAAGCCTAGGGGTGCCCTAGCCGGAAGGCTAGGGGAGCCCTAGCCTTAGCCTAGGGGAGCCTAAAGCCTAGGGGTGCCCTAGCCGGAAGGCTAGGGGAGCCCTAGCCTTAGCCTAGGGGAGCCTAAAGCCTAGGGGTGCCCTAGCCGGAAGGCTAGGGGAGCCCTAGCCTTAGCCTAGGGGAGCCTAAAGCCTAGGGGTGCCCTAGCCGGAAGGCTAGGGGAGCCCTAGCCTTAGCCTAGGGGAGCCTAAAGCCTAGGGGTGCCCTAGCCGGAAGGCTAGGGGAGCCCTAGCCTTAGCCTAGGGGAGCCTAAAGCCTAGGGGTGCCCTAGCCGGAAGGCTAGGGGAGCCCTAGCCTTAGCCTAGGGGAGCCTAAAGCCTAGGGGTGCCCTAGCCGGAAGGCTAGGGGAGCCCTAGCCTTAGCCTAGGGGAGCCTAAAGCCTAGGGGATGCCCTAGCCGGAAGGCTAGGGGAGCCCTAGCCTTAGCCTAGGGGAGCCTAAAGCCTAGGGCTGCCCTAGCCGGAAGGCTAGGGGAGCCCTAGCCTTAGCCTAGGGGAGCCTAAAGCCTAGGGCTGCCCTAGCCGGAAGGCTAGGGGAGCCCTAGCCTTAGCCTAGGGGAGCCTAAAGCCTAGGGCTGCCCTAGCCGGAAGGCTAGGGGAGCCCTAGCCTTAGCCTAGGGGAGCCTAAAGCCTAGGGCTGCCCTAGCCGGAAGGCTAGGGGAGCCCTAGCCTTAGCCTAGGGGAGCCTAAAGCCTAGGGCTGCCCTAGCCGGAAGGCTAGGGGAGCCCTAGCCTTAGCCTAGGGGAGCCTAAAGCCTAGGGCTGCCCTAGCCGGAAGGCTAGGGGAGCCCTAGCCTTAGCCTAGGGGAGCCTAAAGCCTAGGGCTGCCCTAGCCGGAAGGCTAGGGGAGCCCTAGCCTTAGCCTAGGGGAGCCTAAAGCCTAGGGCTGCCCTAGCCGGAAGGCTAGGGGAGCCCTAGCCTTAGCCTAGGGGAGCCTAAAGCCTAGGGCTGCCCTAGCCGGAAGGCTAGGGGAGCCCTAGCCTTAGCCTAGGGGAGCCTAAAGCCTAGGGCTGCCCTAGCCGGAAGGCTAGGGGAGCCCTAGCCTTAGCCTAGGGGAGCCTAAAGCCTAGGGCTGCCCTAGCCGGAAGGCTAGGGGAGCCCTAGCCTTAGCCTAGGGGAGCCTAAAGCCTAGGGCTGCCCTAGCCGGAAGGCTAGGGGAGCCCTAGCCTTAGCCAGGGGAGCCTAAAGCCTAGGGCTGCCCTAGCCGGAAGGCTAGGGGAGCCCTAGCCTTAGCCTAGGGGAGCCTAAAGCCTAGGGCTGCCCTAGCCGGAAGGCTAGGGGAGCCCTAGCCTTAGCCTAGGGGAGCCTAAAGCCTAGGGCTGCCCTAGCCGGAAGGCTAGGGGAGCCCTAGCCTTAGCCTAGGGGAGCCTAAAGCCTAGGGCTGCCCTAGCCGGAAGGCTAGGGGAGCCCTAGCCTTAGCCTAGGGGAGCCTAAAGCCTAGGGCTGCCCTAGCCGGAAGGCTAGGGGAGCCCTAGCCTTAGCCTAGGGGAGCCTAAAGCCTAGGGCTGCCCTAGCCGGAAGGCTAGGGGAGCCCTAGCCTTAGCCTAGGGGAGCCTAAAGCCTAGGGCTGCCCTAGCCGGAAGGCTAGGGGAGCCCTAGCCTTAGCCTAGGGGAGCCTAAAGCCTAGGGCTGCCCTAGCCGGAAGGCTAGGGGAGCCCTAGCCTTAGCCTAGGGGAGCCTAAAGCCTAGGGCTGCCCTAGCCGGAAGGCTAGGGGAGCCCTAGCCTTAGCCTAGGGGAGCCTAAAGCCTAGGGCTGCCCTAGCCGGAAGGCTAGGGGAGCCCTAGCCTTAGCCTAGGGGAGCCTAAAGCCTAGGGCTGCCCTAGCCGGAAGGCTAGGGGAGCCCTAGCCTTAGCCTAGGGGAGCCTAAAGCCTAGGGGTGCCCTAGCCGGAAGGCTAGGGGAGCCCTAGCCTTAGCCTAGGGCAGCCTAAAGCCTAGGGGTGCCCTAGCCGGAAGGCTAGGGGAGCCCTAGCCTTAGCCTAGGGCAGCCTAAAGCCTAGGGGTGCCCTAGCCGGAAGGCTAGGGGAGCCCTAGCCTTAGCCTAGGGCAGCCTAAAGCCTAGGGGTGCCCTAGCCGGAAGGCTAGGGGAGCCCTAGCCTTAGCCTAGGGCAGCCTAAAGCCTAGGGGTGCCCTAGCCGGAAGGCTAGGGGAGCCCTAGCCTTAGCCTAGGGGAGCCTAAAGCCTAGGGGTGCCCTAGCCGGAAGGCTAGGGGAGCCCTAGCCTTAGCCTAGGGGAGCCTAAAGCCTAGGGGTGCCCTAGCCGGAAGGCTAGGGGAGCCCTAGCCTTAGCCTAGGGGAGCCTAAAGCCTAGGGGTGCCCTAGCCGGAAGGCTAGGGGAGCCCTAGCCTTAGCCTAGGGGAGCCTAAAGCCTAGGGGTGCCCTAGCCGGAAGGCTAGGGGAGCCCTAGCCTTAGCCTAGGGGAGCCTAAAGCCTAGGGGTGCCCTAGCCGGAAGGCTAGGGGAGCCCTAGCCTTAGCCTAGGGGAGCCTAAAGCCTAGGGGTGCCCTAGCCGGAAGGCTAGGGGAGCCCTAGCCTTAGCCTAGGGGAGCCTAAAGCCTAGGGGAGCCCTAGCCGGAAGGCTAGGGGAGCCCTAGCCTTAGCCTAGGGGAGCCTAAAGCCTAGGGCTGCCCTAGCCGGAAGGCTAGGGGAGCCCTAGCCTTAGCCTAGGGGAGCCTAAAGCCTAGGGCTGCCCTAGCCGGAAGGCTAGGGGAGCCCTAGCCTTAGCCTAGGGGAGCCTAAAGCCTAGGGCTGCCCTAGCCGGAAGGCTAGGGGAGCCCTAGCCTTAGCCTAGGGGAGCCTAAAGCCTAGGGCTGCCCTAGCCGGAAGGCTAGGGGAGCCCTAGCCTTAGCCTAGGGGAGCCTAAAGCCTAGGGCTGCCCTAGCCGGAAGGCTAGGGGAGCCCTAGCCTTAGCCTAGGGGAGCCTAAAGCCTAGGGCTGCCCTAGCCGGAAGGCTAGGGGAGCCCTAGCCTTAGCCTAGGGGAGCCTAAAGCCTAGGGCTGCCCTAGCCGGAAGGCTAGGGGAGCCCTAGCCTTAGCCTAGGGGAGCCTAAAGCCTAGGGCTGCCCTAGCCGGAAGGCTAGGGGAGCCCTAGCCTTAGCCTAGGGGAGCCTAAAGCCTAGGGCTGCCCTAGCCGGAAGGCTAGGGGAGCCCTAGCCTTAGCCTAGGGGAGCCTAAAGCCTAGGGCTGCCCTAGCCGGAAGGCTAGGGGAGCCCTAGCCTTAGCCTAGGGGAGCCTAAAGCCTAGGGCTGCCCTAGCCGGAAGGCTAGGGGAGCCCTAGCCTTAGCCTAGGGGAGCCTAAAGCCTAGGGCTGCCCTAGCCGGAAGGCTAGGGGAGCCCTAGCCTTAGCCTAGGGGAGCCTAAAGCCTAGGGCTGCCCTAGCCGGAAGGCTAGGGGAGCCCTAGCCTTAGCCTAGGGGAGCCTAAAGCCTAGGGCTGCCCTAGCCGGAAGGCTAGGGGAGCCCTAGCCTTAGCCTAGGGGAGCCTAAAGCCTAGGGCTGCCCTAGCCGGAAGGCTAGGGGAGCCCTAGCCTTAGCCTAGGGGAGCCTAAAGCCTAGGGCTGCCCTAGCCGGAAGGCTAGGGGAGCCCTAGCCTTAGCCTAGGGGAGCCTAAAGCCTAGGGCTGCCCTAGCCGGAAGGCTAGGGGAGCCCTAGCCTTAGCCTAGGGGAGCCTAAAGCCTAGGGCTGCCCTAGCCGGAAGGCTAGGGGAGCCCTAGCCTTAGCCTAGGGGAGCCTAAAGCCTAGGGCTGCCCTAGCCGGAAGGCTAGGGGAGCCCTAGCCTTAGCCTAGGGGAGCCTAAAGCCTAGGGCTGCCCTAGCCGGAAGGCTAGGGGAGCCCTAGCCTTAGCCTAGGGGAGCCTAAAGCCTAGGGCTGCCCTAGCCGGAAGGCTAGGGGAGCCCTAGCCTTAGCCTAGGGGAGCCTAAAGCCTAGGGCTGCCCTAGCCGGAAGGCTAGGGGAGCCCTAGCCTTAGCCTAGGGGAGCCTAAAGCCTAGGGCTGCCCTAGCCGGAAGGCTAGGGGAGCCCTAGCCTTAGCCTAGGGGAGCCTAAAGCCTAGGGCTGCCCTAGCCGGAAGGCTAGGGGAGCCCTAGCCTTAGCCTAGGGGAGCCTAAAGCCTAGGGCTGCCCTAGCCGGAAGGCTAGGGGAGCCCTAGCCTTAGCCTAGGGGAGCCTAAAGCCTAGGGCTGCCCTAGCCGGAAGGCTAGGGGAGCCCTAGCCTTAGCCTAGGGGAGCCTAAAGCCTAGGGCTGCCCTAGCCGGAAGGCTAGGGGAGCCCTAGCCTTAGCCTAGGGGAGCCTAAAGCCTAGGGCTGCCCTAGCCGGAAGGCTAGGGGAGCCCTAGCCTTAGCCTAGGGGAGCCTAAAGCCTAGGGCTGCCCTAGCCGGAAGGCTAGGGGAGCCCTAGCCTTAGCCTAGGGGAGCCTAAAGCCTAGGGCTGCCCTAGCCGGAAGGCTAGGGGAGCCCTAGCCTTAGCCTAGGGGAGCCTAAAGCCTAGGGCTGCCCTAGCCGGAAGGCTAGGGGAGCCCTAGCCTTAGCCTAGGGGAGCCTAAAGCCTAGGGCTGCCCTAGCCGGAAGGCTAGGGGAGCCCTAGCCTTAGCCTAGGGGAGCCTAAAGCCTAGGGCTGCCCTAGCCGGAAGGCTAGGGGAGCCCTAGCCTTAGCCTAGGGGAGCCTAAAGCCTAGGGCTGCCCTAGCCGGAAGGCTAGGGGAGCCCTAGCCTTAGCCTAGGGGAGCCTAAAGCCTAGGGCTGCCCTAGCCGGAAGGCTAGGGGAGCCCTAGCCTTAGCCTAGGGGAGCCTAAAGCCTAGGGCTGCCCTAGCCGGAAGGCTAGGGGAGCCCTAGCCTTAGCCTAGGGGAGCCTAAAGCCTAGGGCTGCCCTAGCCGGAAGGCTAGGGGAGCCCTAGCCTTAGCCTAGGGGAGCCTAAAGCCTAGGGCTGCCCTAGCCGGAAGGCTAGGGGAGCCCTAGCCTTAGCCTAGGGGAGCCTAAAGCCTAGGGCTGCCCTAGCCGGAAGGCTAGGGGAGCCCTAGCCTTAGCCTAGGGGAGCCTAAAGCCTAGGGCTGCCCTAGCCGGAAGGCTAGGGGAGCCCTAGCCTTAGCCTAGGGGAGCCTAAAGCCTAGGGCTGCCCTAGCCGGAAGGCTAGGGGAGCCCTAGCCTTAGCCTAGGGGAGCCTAAAGCCTAGGGCTGCCCTAGCCGGAAGGCTAGGGGAGCCCTAGCCTTAGCCTAGGGGAGCCTAAAGCCTAGGGCTGCCCTAGCCGGAAGGCTAGGGGAGCCCTAGCCTTAGCCTAGGGGAGCCTAAAGCCTAGGGCTGCCCTAGCCGGAAGGCTAGGGGAGCCCTAGCCTTAGCCTAGGGGAGCCTAAAGCCTAGGGCTGCCCTAGCCGGAAGGCTAGGGGAGCCCTAGCCTTAGCCTAGGGGAGCCTAAAGCCTAGGGCTGCCCTAGCCGGAAGGCTAGGGGAGCCCTAGCCTTAGCCTAGGGGAGCCTAAAGCCTAGGGCTGCCCTAGCCGGAAGGCTAGGGGAGCCCTAGCCTTAGCCTAGGGGAGCCTAAAGCCTAGGGCTGCCCTAGCCGGAAGGCTAGGGGAGCCCTAGCCTTAGCCTAGGGGAGCCTAAAGCCTAGGGCTGCCCTAGCCGGAAGGCTAGGGGAGCCCTAGCCTTAGCCTAGGGGAGCCTAAAGCCTAGGGCTGCCCTAGCCGGAAGGCTAGGGGAGCCCTAGCCTTAGCCTAGGGGAGCCTAAAGCCTAGGGCTGCCCTAGCCGGAAGGCTAGGGGAGCCCTAGCCTTAGCCTAGGGGAGCCTAAAGCCTAGGGCTGCCCTAGCCGGAAGGCTAGGGGAGCCCTAGCCTTAGCCTAGGGGAGCCTAAAGCCTAGGGCTGCCCTAGCCGGAAGGCTAGGGGAGCCCTAGCCTTAGCCTAGGGGAGCCTAAAGCCTAGGGCTGCCCTAGCCGGAAGGCTAGGGGAGCCCTAGCCTTAGCCTAGGGGAGCCTAAAGCCTAGGGCTGCCCTAGCCGGAAGGCTAGGGGAGCCCTAGCCTTAGCCTAGGGGAGCCTAAAGCCTAGGGGTGCCCTAGCCGGAAGGCTAGGGGAGCCCTAGCCTTAGCCTAGGGGAGCCTAAAGCCTAGGGGTGCCCTAGCCGGAAGGCTAGGGGAGCCCTAGCCTTAGCCTAGGGGAGCCTAAAGCCTAGGGGTGCCCTAGCCGGAAGGCTAGGGGAGCCCTAGCCTTAGCCTAGGGGAGCCTAAAGCCTAGGGCTGCCCTAGCCGGAAGGCTAGGGGAGCCCTAGCCTTAGCCTAGGGGAGCCTAAAGCCTAGGGGTGCCCTAGCCGGAAGGCTAGGGGAGCCCTAGCCTTAGCCTAGGGGAGCCTAAAGCCTAGGGGTGCCCTAGCCGGAAGGCTAGGGGAGCCCTAGCCTTAGCCTAGGGGAGCCTAAAGCCTAGGGGTGCCCTAGCCGGAAGGCTAGGGGAGCCCTAGCCTTAGCCTAGGGGAGCCTAAAGCCTAGGGGTGCCCTAGCCGGAAGGCTAGGGGAGCCCTAGCCTTAGCCTAGGGGAGCCTAAAGCCTAGGGGTGCCCTAGCCGGAAGGCTAGGGGAGCCCTAGCCTTAGCCTAGGGGAGCCTAAAGCCTAGGGGTGCCCTAGCCGGAAGGCTAGGGGAGCCCTAGCCTTAGCCTAGGGGAGCCTAAAGCCTAGGGGTGCCCTAGCCGGAAGGCTAGGGGAGCCCTAGCCTTAGCCTAGGGGAGCCTAAAGCCTAGGGGTGCCCTAGCCGGAAGGCTAGGGGAGCCCTAGCCTTAGCCTAGGGGAGCCTAAAGCCTAGGGGTGCCCTAGCCGGAAGGCTAGGGGAGCCCTAGCCTTAGCCTAGGGGAGCCTAAAGCCTAGGGGTGCCCTAGCCGGAAGGCTAGGGGAGCCCTAGCCTTAGCCTAGGGGAGCCTAAAGCCTAGGGGAGCCCTAGCCGGAAGGCTAGGGGAGCCCTAGCCTTAGCCTAGGGGAGCCTAAAGCCTAGGGCTGCCCTAGCCGGAAGGCTAGGGGAGCCCTAGCCTTAGCCTAGGGGAGCCTAAAGCCTAGGGCTGCCCTAGCCGGAAGGCTAGGGGAGCCCTAGCCTTAGCCTAGGGGAGCCTAAAGCCTAGGGCTGCCCTAGCCGGAAGGCTAGGGGAGCCCTAGCCTTAGCCTAGGGGAGCCTAAAGCCTAGGGCTGCCCTAGCCGGAAGGCTAGGGGAGCCCTAGCCTTAGCCTAGGGGAGCCTAAAGCCTAGGGCTGCCCTAGCCGGAAGGCTAGGGGAGCCCTAGCCTTAGCCTAGGGGAGCCTAAAGCCTAGGGCTGCCCTAGCCGGAAGGCTAGGGGAGCCCTAGCCTTAGCCTAGGGGAGCCTAAAGCCTAGGGCTGCCCTAGCCGGAAGGCTAGGGGAGCCCTAGCCTTAGCCTAGGGGAGCCTAAAGCCTAGGGCTGCCCTAGCCGGAAGGCTAGGGGAGCCCTAGCCTTAGCCTAGGGGAGCCTAAAGCCTAGGGCTGCCCTAGCCGGAAGGCTAGGGGAGCCCTAGCCTTAGCCTAGGGGAGCCTAAAGCCTAGGGCTGCCCTAGCCGGAAGGCTAGGGGAGCCCTAGCCTTAGCCTAGGGGAGCCTAAAGCCTAGGGCTGCCCTAGCCGGAAGGCTAGGGGAGCCCTAGCCTTAGCCTAGGGGAGCCTAAAGCCTAGGGCTGCCCTAGCCGGAAGGCTAGGGGAGCCCTAGCCTTAGCCTAGGGGAGCCTAAAGCCTAGGGCTGCCCTAGCCGGAAGGCTAGGGGAGCCCTAGCCTTAGCCTAGGGGAGCCTAAAGCCTAGGGCTGCCCTAGCCGGAAGGCTAGGGGAGCCCTAGCCTTAGCCTAGGGGAGCCTAAAGCCTAGGGCTGCCCTAGCCGGAAGGCTAGGGGAGCCCTAGCCTTAGCCTAGGGGAGCCTAAAGCCTAGGGCTGCCCTAGCCGGAAGGCTAGGGGAGCCCTAGCCTTAGCCTAGGGGAGCCTAAAGCCTAGGGCTGCCCTAGCCGGAAGGCTAGGGGAGCCCTAGCCTTAGCCTAGGGGAGCCTAAAGCCTAGGGCTGCCCTAGCCGGAAGGCTAGGGGAGCCCTAGCCTTAGCCTAGGGGAGCCTAAAGCCTAGGGCTGCCCTAGCCGGAAGGCTAGGGGAGCCCTAGCCTTAGCCTAGGGGAGCCTAAAGCCTAGGGCTGCCCTAGCCGGAAGGCTAGGGGAGCCCTAGCCTTAGCCTAGGGGAGCCTAAAGCCTAGGGCTGCCCTAGCCGGAAGGCTAGGGGAGCCCTAGCCTTAGCCTAGGGGAGCCTAAAGCCTAGGGCTGCCCTAGCCGGAAGGCTAGGGGAGCCCTAGCCTTAGCCTAGGGGAGCCTAAAGCCTAGGGCTGCCCTAGCCGGAAGGCTAGGGGAGCCCTAGCCTTAGCCTAGGGGAGCCTAAAGCCTAGGGGAGCCCTAGCCGGAAGGCTAGGGGAGCCCTAGCCTTAGCCTAGGGGAGCCTAAAGCCTAGGGGAGCCCTAGCCGGAAGGCTAGGGGAGCCCTAGCCTTAGCCTAGGGGAGCCTAAAGCCTAGGGGAGCCCTAGCCGGAAGGCTAGGGGAGCCCTAGCCTTAGCCTAGGGGAGCCTAAAGCCTAGGGGAGCCCTAGCCGGAAGGCTAGGGGAGCCCTAGCCTTAGCCTAGGGGAGCCTAAAGCCTAGGGGAGCCCTAGCCGGAAGGCTAGGGGAGCCCTAGCCTTAGCCTAGGGGAGCCTAAAGCCTAGGGGAGCCCTAGCCGGAAGGCTAGGGGAGCCCTAGCCTTAGCCTAGGGGAGCCTAAAGCCTAGGGCAGCCCTAGCCGGAAGGCTAGGGGAGCCCTAGCCTTAGCCTAGGGGAGCCTAAAGCCTAGGGCAGCCCTAGCCGGAAGGCTAGGGGAGCCCTAGCCTTAGCCTAGGGGAGCCTAAAGCCTAGGGCAGCCCTAGCCGGAAGGCTAGGGGAGCCCTAGCCTTAGCCTAGGGGAGCCTAAAGCCTAGGGCAGCCCTAGCCGGAAGGCTAGGGGAGCCCTAGCCTTAGCCTAGGGGAGCCTAAAGCCTAGGGCAGCCCTAGCCGGAAGGCTAGGGGAGCCCTAGCCTTAGCCTAGGGGAGCCTAAAGCCTAGGGCAGCCCTAGCCGGAAGGCTAGGGGAGCCCTAGCCTTAGCCTAGGGGAGCCTAAAGCCTAGGGCAGCCCTAGCCGGAAGGCTAGGGGAGCCCTAGCCTTAGCCTAGGGGAGCCTAAAGCCTAGGGCAGCCCTAGCCGGAAGGCTAGGGGAGCCCTAGCCTTAGCCTAGGGGAGCCTAAAGCCTAGGGCAGCCCTAGCCGGAAGGCTAGGGGAGCCCTAGCCTTAGCCTAGGGGAGCCTAAAGCCTAGGGCAGCCCTAGCCGGAAGGCTAGGGGAGCCCTAGCCTTAGCCTAGGGGAGCCTAAAGCCTAGGGCAGCCCTAGCCGGAAGGCTAGGGGAGCCCTAGCCTTAGCCTAGGGGAGCCTAAAGCCTAGGGCAGCCCTAGCCGGAAGGCTAGGGGAGCCCTAGCCTTAGCCTAGGGGAGCCTAAAGCCTAGGGCAGCCCTAGCCGGAAGGCTAGGGGAGCCCTAGCCTTAGCCTAGGGGAGCCTAAAGCCTAGGGCAGCCCTAGCCGGAAGGCTAGGGGAGCCCTAGCCTTAGCCTAGGGGAGCCTAAAGCCTAGGGCAGCCCTAGCCGGAAGGCTAGGGGAGCCCTAGCCTTAGCCTAGGGGAGCCTAAAGCCTAGGGCAGCCCTAGCCGGAAGGCTAGGGGAGCCCTAGCCTTAGCCTAGGGGAGCCTAAAGCCTAGGGCAGCCCTAGCCGGAAGGCTAGGGGAGCCCTAGCCTTAGCCTAGGGGAGCCTAAAGCCTAGGGCAGCCCTAGCCGGAAGGCTAGGGGAGCCCTAGCCTTAGCCTAGGGGAGCCTAAAGCCTAGGGCAGCCCTAGCCGGAAGGCTAGGGGAGCCCTAGCCTTAGCCTAGGGGAGCCTAAAGCCTAGGGCAGCCCTAGCCGGAAGGCTAGGGGAGCCCTAGCCTTAGCCTAGGGGAGCCTAAAGCCTAGGGCAGCCCTAGCCGGAAGGCTAGGGGAGCCCTAGCCTTAGCCTAGGGGAGCCTAAAGCCTAGGGCAGCCCTAGCCGGAAGGCTAGGGGAGCCCTAGCCTTAGCCTAGGGGAGCCTAAAGCCTAGGGCAGCCCTAGCCGGAAGGCTAGGGGAGCCCTAGCCTTAGCCTAGGGGAGCCTAAAGCCTAGGGCAGCCCTAGCCGGAAGGCTAGGGGAGCCCTAGCCTTAGCCTAGGGGAGCCTAAAGCCTAGGGCAGCCCTAGCCGGAAGGCTAGGGGAGCCCTAGCCTTAGCCTAGGGGAGCCTAAAGCCTAGGGCAGCCCTAGCCGGAAGGCTAGGGGAGCCCTAGCCTTAGCCTAGGGGAGCCTAAAGCCTAGGGCAGCCCTAGCCGGAAGGCTAGGGGAGCCCTAGCCTTCAGCCTAGGGGAGCCTAAAGCCTAGGGCAGCCCTAGCCGGAAGGCTAGGGGAGCCCTAGCCTCAGCCTAGGGGAGCCTAAAGCCTAGGGCTGCCCTAGCCGGAAGGCTAGGGGAGCCCTAGCCTCAGCCTAGGGGAGCCTAAAGCCTAGGGCTGCCCTAGCCGGAAGGCTAGGGGAGCCCTAGCCTCAGCCTAGGGGAGCCTAAAGCCTAGGGCTGCCCTAGCCGGAAGGCTAGGGGAGCCCTAGCCTCAGCCTAGGGGAGCCTAAAGCCTAGGGCTGCCTAGCCGGAAGGCTAGGGGAGCCCTAGCCTTAGCCTAGGGGAGCCTAAAGCCTAGGGGAGCCCTAGCCTTAGCCTAGGGGAGCCTAAAGCCTAGGGGAGCCCTAGCCTTAGCCTAGGGGAGCCTAAAGCCTAGGGGAGCCCTAGCCTTAGCCTAGGGGAGCCTAAAGCCTAGGTGGAGCCCTAGCCTTAGCCTAGGGGAGCCTAAAGCCTAGGTGAGCCCTAGCCTTAGCCTAGGGAGCCTAAAGCCTAGGGGAGCCCTAGCCTTAGCCTAGGGGAGCCTAAAGCCTAGGGCTGCCCTAGCCGGAAGGCTAGGGAGCCCTAGCCTTAGCCTAGGGGAGCCTAAAGCCTAGGGCTGCCCTAGCCGGACGGCTAGGGGAGCCCTAGCCTTAGCCTAGGGGAGCCTAAAGCCTAGGGCTGCCCTAGCCGGACGGCTAGGGGAGCCCTAGCCTTAGCCTAGGGGAGCCTAAAGCCTAGGGCTGCCCTAGCCGGACGGCTAGGGGAGCCCTAGCCTTAGCCTAGGGGAGCCTAAAGCCTAGGGCTGCCCTAGCCGGACGGCTAGGGGAGCCCTAGCCTTAGCCTAGGGGAGCCTAAAGCCTAGGGGAGCCCTAGCCGGACG
The DNA here is from genome assembly GCF_050624435.1 of Tenrec ecaudatus. Taxonomy (NCBI): domain Eukaryota; kingdom Metazoa; phylum Chordata; class Mammalia; order Afrosoricida; family Tenrecidae; genus Tenrec; species Tenrec ecaudatus. Next base: position 33,708 of record NW_027458541.1, on the reverse strand, counting down.
GCTAGGGGAGCCCTAGCCTTAGCCTAGGGGAGCCTAAAGCCTAGGGGAGCCCTAGCCGGACGGCTAGGGGAGCCCTAGCCTTAGCCTAGGGGAGCCTAAAGCCTAGGGGAGCCCTAGCCGGACGGCTAGGGGAGCCCTAGCCTTAGCCTAGGGGAGCCCTAGCCTAAAGCCTAGGGGAGCCCTAGCCGGACGGCTAGGGGAGCCCTAGCCTTAGCCTAGGGGAGCCCTAGCCTAAAGCCTAGGGGAGCCCTAGCCGGACGGCTAGGGGAGCCCTAGCCTTAGCCTAGGGGAGCCCTAGCCTAAAGCCTAGGGGAGCCCTAGCCGGACGGCTAGGGGAGCCCTAGCCTTAGCCTAGGGGAGCCCTAGCCTAAAGCCTAGGGGAGCCCTAGCCGGACGGCTAGGGGAGCCCTAGCCTTAGCCTAGGGGAGCCCTAGCCTAAAGCCTAGGGGAGCCCTAGCCGGACGGCTAGGGGAGCCCTAGCCTTAGCCTAGGGGAGCCCTAGCCTAAAGCCTAGGGGAGCCCTAGCCGGAAGGCTAGGGGAGCCCTAGCCTTAGCCTAGGGGAGCCCTAGCCTAAAGCCTAGGGGAGCCCTAGCCGGAAGGCTAGGGGAGCCCTAGCCTTAGCCTAGGGGAGCCCTAGCCTAAAGCCTAGGGGAGCCCTAGCCGGAAGGCTAGGGGAGCCCTAGCCTTAGCCTAGGGGAGCCCTAGCCTAAAGCCTAGGGGAGCCCTAGCCGGAAGGCTAGGGGAGCCCTAGCCTTAGCCTAGGGGAGCCCTAGCCTAAAGCCTAGGGGAGCCCTAGCCGGAAGGCTAGGGGAGCCCTAGCCTTAGCCTAGGGGAGCCCTAGCCTAAAGCCTAGGGGAGCCCTAGCCGGAAGGCTAGGGGAGCCCTAGCCTTAGCCTAGGGGAGCCCTAGCCTAAAGCCTAGGGGAGCCCTAGCCGGAAGGCTAGGGGAGCCCTAGCCTTAGCCTAGGGGAGCCCTAGCCTAAAGCCTAGGGGAGCCCTAGCCGGAAGGCTAGGGGAGCCCTAGCCTTAGCCTAGGGGAGCCCTAGCCTAAAGCCTAGGGGAGCCCTAGCCGGAAGGCTAGGGGAGCCCTAGCCTTAGCCTAGGGGAGCCCTAGCCTAAAGCCTAGGGGAGCCCTAGCCGGAAGGCTAGGGGAGCCCTAGCCTTAGCCTAGGGGAGCCCTAGCCTAAAGCCTAGGGGAGCCCTAGCCGGAAGGCTAGGGGAGCCCTAGCCTTAGCCTAGGGGAGCCCTAGCCTAAAGCCTAGGGGAGCCCTAGCCGGAAGGCTAGGGGAGCCCTAGCCTTAGCCTAGGGGAGCCCTAGCCTAAAGCCTAGGGGAGCCCTAGCCGGAAGGCTAGGGGAGCCCTAGCCTTAGCCTAGGGGAGCCCTAGCCTAAAGCCTAGGGGAGCCCTAGCCGGAAGGCTAGGGGAGCCCTAGCCTTAGCCTAGGGGAGCCCTAGCCTAAAGCCTAGGGGAGCCCTAGCCGGAAGGCTAGGGGAGCCCTAGCCTTAGCCTAGGGGAGCCCTAGCCTAAAGCCTAGGGGAGCCCTAGCCGGAAGGCTAGGGGAGCCCTAGCCTTAGCCTAGGGGAGCCCTAGCCTAAAGCCTAGGGGAGCCCTAGCCGGAAGGCTAGGGGAGCCCTAGCCTTAGCCTAGGGGAGCCCTAGCCTAAAGCCTAGGGGAGCCCTAGCCGGAAGGCTAGGGGAGCCCTAGCCTTAGCCTAGGGGAGCCCTAGCCTAAAGCCTAGGGGAGCCCTAGCCGGAAGGCTAGGGGAGCCCTAGCCTTAGCCTAGGGGAGCCCTAGCCTAAAGCCTAGGGGAGCCCTAGCCGGAAGGCTAGGGGAGCCCTAGCCTTAGCCTAGGGGAGCCCTAGCCTAAAGCCTAGGGGAGCCCTAGCCGGAAGGCTAGGGGAGCCCTAGCCTTAGCCTAGGGAGCCCTAGCCTAAAGCCTAGGGGAGCCCTAGCCGGAAGGCTAGGGGAGCCCTAGCCTTAGCCTAGGGGAGCCCTAGCCTAAAGCCTAGGGGAGCCCTAGCCGGAAGGCTAGGGGAGCCCTAGCCTTAGCCTAGGGGAGCCCTAGCCTAAAGCCTAGGGGAGCCCTAGCCGGAAGGCTAGGGGAGCCCTAGCCTTAGCCTAGGGGAGCCCTAGCCTAAAGCCTAGGGGAGCCCTAGCCGGAAGGCTAGGGGAGCCCTAGCCTTAGCCTAGGGGAGCCCTAGCCTAAAGCCTAGGGGAGCCCTAGCCGGAAGGCTAGGGGAGCCCTAGCCTTAGCCTAGGGGAGCCCTAGCCTAAAGCCTAGGGGAGCCCTAGCCGGAAGGCTAGGGGAGCCCTAGCCTTAGCCTAGGGGAGCCCTAGCCTAAAGCCTAGGGGAGCCCTAGCCGGAAGGCTAGGGGAGCCCTAGCCTTAGCCTAGGGGAGCCCTAGCCTAAAGCCTAGGGGAGCCCTAGCCGGAAGGCTAGGGGAGCCCTAGCCTTAGCCTAGGGGAGCCCTAGCCTAAAGCCTAGGGGAGCCCTAGCCGGAAGGCTAGGGGAGCCCTAGCCTTAGCCTAGGGGAGCCCTAGCCTAAAGCCTAGGGGAGCCCTAGCCGGAAGGCTAGGGGAGCCCTAGCCTTAGCCTAGGGGAGCCCTAGCCTAAAGCCTAGGGGTGCCCTAGCCGGAAGGCTAGGGGAGCCCTAGCCTTAGCCTAGGGGAGCCCTAGCCTAGGGGTGCCCTAGCCGGAAGGCTAGGGGAGCCCTAGCCTTAGCCTAGGGGAGCCCTAGCCTAAAGCCTAGGGGTGCCCTAGCCGGAAGGCTAGGGGAGCCCTAGCCTTAGCCTAGGGGAGCCCTAGCCTAAAGCCTAGGGGTGCCCTAGCCGGAAGGCTAGGGGAGCCCTAGCCTTAGCCTAGGGGAGCCCTAGCCTAAAGCCTAGGGGTGCCCTAGCCGGAAGGCTAGGGGAGCCCTAGCCTTAGCCTAGGGGAGCCCTAGCCTAAAGCCTAGGGGTGCCCTAGCCGGAAGGCTAGGGGAGCCCTAGCCTTAGCCTAGGGGAGCCCTAGCCTAAAGCCTAGGGGTGCCCTAGCCGGAAGGCTAGGGGAGCCCTAGCCTTAGCCTAGGGGAGCCCTAGCCTAAAGCCTAGGGGTGCCCTAGCCTTAGCCTAGGGGAGCCCTAGCCTTAGCCTAGGGGAGCCCTAGCCTAAAGCCTAGGGGTGCCCTAGCCGGAAGGCTAGGGGAGCCCTAGCCTTAGCCTAGGGGAGCCCTAGCCTAAAGCCTAGGGGTGCCCTAGCCGGAAGGCTAGGGGAGCCCTAGCCTTAGCCTAGGGGAGCCCTAGCCTAAAGCCTAGGGGTGCCCTAGCCGGAAGGCTAGGGGAGCCCTAGCCTTAGCCTAGGGGAGCCCTAGCCTAAAGCCTAGGGGTGCCCTAGCCGGAAGGCTAGGGGAGCCCTAGCCTTAGCCTAGGGGAGCCCTAGCCTAAAGCCTAGGGGTGCCCTAGCCGGAAGGCTAGGGGAGCCCTAGCCTTAGCCTAGGGGAGCCCTAGCCTAAAGCCTAGGGGTGCCCTAGCCGGAAGGCTAGGGGAGCCCTAGCCTTAGCCTAGGGGAGCCCTAGCCTAAAGCCTAGGGGTGCCCTAGCCGGAAGGCTAGGGGAGCCCTAGCCTTAGCCTAGGGGAGCCCTAGCCTAAAGCCTAGGGGTGCCCTAGCCGGAAGGCTAGGGGAGCCCTAGCCTTAGCCTAGGGGAGCCCTAGCCTAAAGCCTAGGGGTGCCCTAGCCGGAAGGCTAGGGGAGCCCTAGCCTTAGCCTAGGGGAGCCCTAGCCTAAAGCCTAGGGGTGCCCTAGCCGGAAGGCTAGGGGAGCCCTAGCCTTAGCCTAGGGGAGCCCTAGCCTAAAGCCTAGGGGTGCCCTAGCCGGAAGGCTAGGGGAGCCCTAGCCTTAGCCTAGGGGAGCCCTAGCCTAAAGCCTAGGGGTGCCCTAGCCGGAAGGCTAGGGGAGCCCTAGCCTTAGCCTAGGGGAGCCCTAGCCTAAAGCCTAGGGGTGCCCTAGCCGGAAGGCTAGGGGAGCCCTAGCCTTAGCCTAGGGGAGCCCTAGCCTAAAGCCTAGGGGTGCCCTAGCCGGAAGGCTAGGGGAGCCCTAGCCTTAGCCTAGGGGAGCCCTAGCCTAAAGCCTAGGGGTGCCCTAGCCGGAAGGCTAGGGGAGCCCTAGCCTTAGCCTAGGGGAGCCCAAAGCCTAGGGGTGCCCTAGCCGGAAGGCTAGGGGAGCCCTAGCCTTAGCCTAGGGGAGCCCAAAGCCTAGGGGTGCCCTAGCCGGAAGGCTAGGGGAGCCCTAGCCTTAGCCTAGGGGAGCCCAAAGCCTAGGGGTGCCCTAGCCGGAAGGCTAGGGGAGCCCTAGCCTTAGCCTAGGGGAGCCCAAAGCCTAGGGGTGCCCTAGCCGGAAGGCTAGGGGAGCCCTAGCCTTAGCCTAGGGGAGCCCTAGCCTAAAGCCTAGGGGTGCCCTAGCCGGAAGGCTAGGGGAGCCCTAGCCTTAGCCTAGGGGAGCCTAAAGCCTAGGGGTGCCCTAGCCGGAAGGCTAGGGGAGCCCTAGCCTTAGCCTAGGGGAGCCCTAGCCTAAAGCCTAGGGGTGCCCTAGCCGGAAGGCTAGGGGAGCCCTAGCCTTAGCCTAGGGGAGCCTAAAGCCTAGGGGTGCCCTAGCCGGAAGGCTAGGGGAGCCCTAGCCTTAGCCTAGGGGAGCCCTAGCCTAAAGCCTAGGGGTGCCCTAGCCGGAAGGCTAGGGGAGCCCTAGCCTTAGCCTAGGGGAGCCTAAAGCCTAGGGGTGCCCTAGCCGGAAGGCTAGGGGAGCCCTAGCCTTAGCCTAGGGGAGCCCTAGCCTAAAGCCTAGGGGTGCCCTAGCCGGAAGGCTAGGGGAGCCCTAGCCTTAGCCTAGGGGAGCCTAAAGCCTAGGGGTGCCCTAGCCGGAAGGCTAGGGGAGCCCTAGCCTTAGCCTAGGGGAGCCTAAAGCCTAGGGGTGCCCTAGCCGGAAGGCTAGGGGAGCCCTAGCCTTAGCCTAGGGGAGCCCTAGCCTAAAGCCTAGGGGTGCCCTAGCCGGAAGGCTAGGGGAGCCCTAGCCTTAGCCTAGGGGAGCCTAAAGCCTAGGGGTGCCCTAGCCGGAAGGCTAGGGGAGCCCTAGCCTTAGCCTAGGGGAGCCCTAGCCTAAAGCCTAGGGGTGCCCTAGCCGGAAGGCTAGGGGAGCCCTAGCCTTAGCCTAGGGGAGCCTAAAGCCTAGGGGTGCCCTAGCCGGAAGGCTAGGGGAGCCCTAGCCTTAGCCTAGGGGAGCCCTAGCCTAAAGCCTAGGGGTGCCCTAGCCGGAAGGCTAGGGGAGCCCTAGCCTTAGCCTAGGGGAGCCTAAAGCCTAGGGGTGCCCTAGCCGGAAGGCTAGGGGAGCCCTAGCCTTAGCCTAGGGGAGCCCTAGCCTAAAGCCTAGGGGTGCCCTAGCCGGAAGGCTAGGGGAGCCCTAGCCTTAGCCTAGGGGAGCCTAAAGCCTAGGGGTGCCCTAGCCGGAAGGCTAGGGGAGCCCTAGCCTTAGCCTAGGGGAGCCCTAGCCTAAAGCCTAGGGGTGCCCTAGCCGGAAGGCTAGGGGAGCCCTAGCCTTAGCCTAGGGGAGCCTAAAGCCTAGGGGTGCCCTAGCCGGAAGGCTAGGGGAGCCCTAGCCTTAGCCTAGGGGAGCCCTAGCCTAAAGCCTAGGGGTGCCCTAGCCGGAAGGCTAGGGGAGCCCTAGCCTTAGCCTAGGGGAGCCTAAAGCCTAGGGGTGCCCTAGCCGGAAGGCTAGGGGAGCCCTAGCCTTAGCCTAGGGGAGCCCTAGCCTAAAGCCTAGGGGTGCCCTAGCCGGAAGGCTAGGGGAGCCCTAGCCTTAGCCTAGGGGAGCCTAAAGCCTAGGGGTGCCCTAGCCGGAAGGCTAGGGGAGCCCTAGCCTTAGCCTAGGGGAGCCCTAGCCTAAAGCCTAGGGGTGCCCTAGCCGGAAGGCTAGGGGAGCCCTAGCCTTAGCCTAGGGGAGCCTAAAGCCTAGGGGTGCCCTAGCCGGAAGGCTAGGGGAGCCCTAGCCTTAGCCTAGGGGAGCCCTAGCCTAAAGCCTAGGGGTGCCCTAGCCGGAAGGCTAGGGGAGCCCTAGCCTTAGCCTAGGGGAGCCTAAAGCCTAGGGGTGCCCTAGCCGGAAGGCTAGGGGAGCCCTAGCCTTAGCCTAGGGGAGCCCTAGCCTAAAGCCTAGGGGTGCCCTAGCCGGAAGGCTAGGGGAGCCCTAGCCTTAGCCTAGGGGAGCCTAAAGCCTAGGGGTGCCCTAGCCGGAAGGCTAGGGGAGCCCTAGCCTTAGCCTAGGGGAGCCCTAGCCTAAAGCCTAGGGGTGCCCTAGCCGGAAGGCTAGGGGAGCCCTAGCCTTAGCCTAGGGGAGCCTAAAGCCTAGGGGTGCCCTAGCCGGAAGGCTAGGGGAGCCCTAGCCTTAGCCTAGGGGAGCCCTAGCCTAAAGCCTAGGGGTGCCCTAGCCGGAAGGCTAGGGGAGCCCTAGCCTTAGCCTAGGGGAGCCTAAAGCCTAGGGGTGCCCTAGCCGGAAGGCTAGGGGAGCCCTAGCCTTAGCCTAGGGGAGCCCTAGCCTAAAGCCTAGGGGTGCCCTAGCCGGAAGGCTAGGGGAGCCCTAGCCTTAGCCTAGGGGAGCCTAAAGCCTAGGGGTGCCCTAGCCGGAAGGCTAGGGGAGCCCTAGCCTTAGCCTAGGGGAGCCCTAGCCTAAAGCCTAGGGGTGCCCTAGCCGGAAGGCTAGGGGAGCCCTAGCCTTAGCCTAGGGGAGCCTAAAGCCTAGGGGTGCCCTAGCCGGAAGGCTAGGGGAGCCCTAGCCTTAGCCTAGGGGAGCCCTAGCCTAAAGCCTAGGGGTGCCCTAGCCGGAAGGCTAGGGGAGCCCTAGCCTTAGCCTAGGGGAGCCTAAAGCCTAGGGGTGCCCTAGCCTGAAGGCTAGGGGAGCCCTAGCCTTAGCCTAGGGGAGCCCTAGCCTAAAGCCTAGGGGTGCCCTAGCCGGAAGGCTAGGGGAGCCCTAGCCTTAGCCTAGGGGAGCCTAAAGCCTAGGGGTGCCCTAGCCGGAAGGCTAGGGGAGCCCTAGCCTTAGCCTAGGGGAGCCCTAGCCTAAAGCCTAGGGGTGCCCTAGCCGGAAGGCTAGGGGAGCCCTAGCCTTAGCCTAGGGGAGCCTAAAGCCTAGGGGTGCCCTAGCCGGAAGGCTAGGGGAGCCCTAGACTTAGCCTAGGGGAGCCTAAAGCCTAGGGGTGCCCTAGCCGGAAGGCTAGGGGAGCCCTAGCCTTAGCCTAGGGGAGCCTAAAGCCTAGGGGTGCCCTAGCCGGAAGGCTAGGGGAGCCCTAGCCTTAGCCTAGGGGAGCCTAAAGCCTAGGGGTGCCCTAGCCGGAAGGCTAGGGGAGCCCTAGCCTTAGCCTAGTGGAGCCTAAAGCCTAGGGGTGCCCTAGCCGGAAGGCTAGGGGAGCCCTAGCCTTAGCCTAGGGGAGCCTAAAGCCTAGGGGTGCCCTAGCCGGAAGGCTAGGGGAGCCCTAGCCTTAGCCTAGGGGAGCCTAAAGCCTAGGGGTGCCCTAGCCGGAAGGCTAGGGGAGCCCTAGCCTTAGCCTAGGGGAGCCTAAAGCCTAGGGGTGCCCTAGCCGGAAGGCTAGGGGAGCCCTAGCCTTAGCCTAGGGGAGCCTAAAGCCTAGGGCTGCCCTAGCCGGAAGGCTAGGGGAGCCCTAGCCTTACCCTAGGGGAGCCCTAGCCTAAAGCCTAGGGGTGCCCTAGCCGGAAGGCTAGGGGAGCCCTAGCCTTAGCCTAGGGGAGCCTAAAGCCTAGGGGTGCCCTAGCCGGAAGGCTAGGGGAGCCCTAGCCTTAGCCTAGGGGAGCCCTAGCCTAAAGCCTAGGGGTGCCCTAGCCGGAAGGCTAGGGGAGCCCTAGCCTTAGCCTAGGGGAGCCCTAGCCTAAAGCCTAGGGGTGCCCTAGCCGGAAGGCTAGGGGAGCCCTAGCCTTAGCCTAGGGGAGCCCTAGCCTAAAGCCTAGGGGTGCCCTAGCCGGAAGGCTAGGGGAGCCCTAGCCTTAGCCTAGTGGAGCCTAAAGCCTAGGGGTGCCCTAGCCGGAAGGCTAGGGGAGCCCTAGCCTTAGCCTAGGGGAGCCTAAAGCCTAGGGGTGCCCTAGCCGGAAGGCTAGGGGAGCCCTAGCCTTAGCCTAGGGGAGCCTAAAGCCTAGGGGTGCCCTAGCCGGAAGGCTAGGGGAGCCCTAGCCTTAGCCTAGGGGAGCCTAAAGCCTAGGGGTGCCCTAGCCGGAAGGCTAGGGGAGCCCTAGCCTTAGCCTAGGGGAGCCTAAAGCCTAGGGGTGCCCTAGCCGGAAGGCTAGGGGAGCCCTAGCCTTAGCCTAGGGGAGCCTAAAGCCTAGGGGTGCCCTAGCCGGGAAGGCTAGGGGAGCCCTAGCCTTAGCCAAGGGGAGCCTAAAGCCTAGGGGTGCCCTAGCCGGAAGGCTAGGGGAGCCCTAGCCTTAGCCTAGGGGAGCCTAAAGCCTAGGGGTGCCCTAGCCGGAAGGCTAGGGGAGCCCTAGCCTTAGCCTAGGGGAGCCTAAAGCCTAGGGGTGCCCTAGCCGGAAGGCTAGGGGAGCCCTAGCCTTAGCCTAGGGGAGCCTAAAGCCTAGGGGTGCCCTAGCCGGAAGGCTAGGGGAGCCCTAGCCTTAGCCTAGGGGAGCCTAAAGCCTAGGGGTGCCCTAGCCGGAAGGCTAGGGGAGCCCTAGCCTTAGCCTAGGGGAGCCTAAAGCCTAGGGGTGCCCTAGCCGGAAGGCTAGGGGAGCCCTAGCCTTAGCCTAGGGGAGCCCTAGCCTAAAGCCTAGGGGTGCCCTAGCCGGAAGGCTAGGGGAGCCCTAGCCTTAGCCTAGGGGAGCCTAAAGCCTAGGGGTGCCCTAGCCGGAAGGCTAGGGGAGCCCTAGCCTTAGCCTAGGGGAGCCTAAAGCCTAGGGGTGCCCTAGCCGGAAGGCTAGGGGAGCCCTAGCCTTAGCCTAGGGGAGCCCTAAAGCCTAGGGGTGCCCTAGCCGGAAGGCTAGGGGAGCCCTAGCCTTAGCCTAGGGGAGCCCTAGCCTAAAGCCTAGGGGTGCCCTAGCCGGAAGGCTAGGGGAGCCCTAGCCTTAGCCTAGGGGAGCCCTAGCCTAAAGCCTAGGGGTGCCCTAGCCGGAAGGCTAGGGGAGCCCTCGCCTTAGCCTAGGGGAGCCCTAGCCTAAAGCCTAGGGGTGCCCTAGCCGGAAGGCTAGGGGAGCCCTCGCCTTAGCCTAGGGGAGCCCTAGCCTAAAGCCTAGGGGTGCCCTAGCCGGAAGGCTAGGGGAGCCCTCGCCTTAGCCTAGGGGAGCCCTAGCCTAAAGCCTAGGGGTGCCCTAGCCGGAAGGCTAGGGGAGCCCTCGCCTTAGCCTAGGGGAGCCCTAGCCTAAAGCCTAGGGGTGCCCTAGCCGGAAGGCTAGGGGAGCCCTCGCCTTAGCCTAGGGGAGCCCTAGCCTAAAGCCTAGGGGTGCCCTAGCCGGAAGGCTAGGGGAGCCCTCGCCTTAGCCTAGGGGAGCCCTAGCCTAAAGCCTAGGGGTGCCCTAGCCGGAAGGCTAGGGGAGCCCTCGCCTTAGCCTAGGGGAGCCCTAGCCTAAAGCCTAGGGGTGCCCTAGCCGGAAGGCTAGGGGAGCCCTCGCCTTAGCCTAGGGGAGCCCTAGCCTAAAGCCTAGGGGTGCCCTAGCCGGAAGGCTAGGGGAGCCCTCGCCTTAGCCTAGGGGAGCCCTAGCCTAAAGCCTAGGGGTGCCCTAGCCGGAAGGCTAGGGGAGCCCTCGCCTTAGCCTAGGGGAGCCCTAGCCTAAAGCCTAGGGGTGCCCTAGCCGGAAGGCTAGGGGAGCCCTCGCCTTAGCCTAGGGGAGCCCTAGCCTAAAGCCTAGGGGTGCCCTAGCCGGAAGGCTAGGGGAGCCCTCGCCTTAGCCTAGGGGAGCCCTAGCCTAAAGCCTAGGGGTGCCCTAGCCGGAAGGCTAGGGGAGCCCTCGCCTTAGCCTAGGGGAGCCCTAGCCTAAAGCCTAGGGGTGCCCTAGCCGGAAGGCTAGGGGAGCCCTAGCCTTAGCCTAGGGGAGCCCTAGCCTAAAGCCTAGGGGTGCCCTAGCCGGAAGGCTAGGGGAGCCCTAGCCTTAGCCTAGGGGAGCCCTAGCCTAAAGCCTAGGGGTGCCCTAGCCGGAAGGCTAGGGGAGCCCTAGCCTTAGCCTAGGGGAGCCCTAGCCTAAAGCCTAGGGGTGCCCTAGCCGGAAGGCTAGGGGAGCCCTAGCCTTAGCCTAGGGGAGCCCTAGCCTAAAGCCTAGGGGTGCCCTAGCCGGAAGGCTAGGGGAGCCCTAGCCTTAGCCTAGGGGAGCCCTAGCCTAAAGCCTAGGGGTGCCCTAGCCGGAAGGCTAGGGGAGCCCTAGCCTTAGCCTAGGGGAGCCCTAGCCTAAAGCCTAGGGGTGCCCTAGCCGGAAGGCTAGGGGAGCCCTAGCCTTAGCCTAGGGGAGCCCTAGCCTAAAGCCTAGGGGTGCCCTAGCCGGAAGGCTAGGGGAGCCCTAGCCTTAGCCTAGGGGAGCCCTAGCCTAAAGCCTAGGGGTGCCCTAGCCGGAAGGCTAGGGGAGCCCTAGCCTTAGCCTAGGGGAGCCCTAGCCTAAAGCCTAGGGGTGCCCTAGCCGGAAGGCTAGGGGAGCCCTAGCCTTAGCCTAGGGGAGCCCTAGCCTAAAGCCTAGGGGTGCCCTAGCCGGAAGGCTAGGGGAGCCCTAGCCTTAGCCTAGGGGAGCCCTAGCCTAAAGCCTAGGGGTGCCCTAGCCGGAAGGCTAGGGGAGCCCTAGCCTTAGCCTAGGGGAGCCCTAGCCTAAAGCCTAGGGGTGCCCTAGCCGGAAGGCTAGGGGAGCCCTAGCCTTAGCCTAGGGGAGCCCTAGCCTAAAGCCTAGGGGTGCCCTAGCCGGAAGGCTAGGGGAGCCCTAGCCTTAGCCTAGGGGAGCCTAAAGCCTAGGGGTGCCCTAGCCGGAAGGCTAGGGGAGCCCTAGCCTTAGCCTAGGGGAGCCCTAGCCTTAGCCTAGGGGAGCCTAAAGCCTAGGGGTGCCCTAGCCGGAAGGCTATGGGAGCCCTAGCCTTAGCCTAGGGGAGCCTAAAGCCTAGGGGTGCCCTAGCCGGAAGGCTAGGGGAGCCCTAGCCTTAGCCTAGGGGAGCCCTAGCCTAAAGCCTAGGGGTGCCCTAGCCGGAAGGCTAGGGGAGCCCTAGCCTTAGCCTAGGGGAGCCCTAGCCTAAAGCCTAGGGGTGCCCTAGCCGGAAGGCTAGGGGAGCCCTAGCCTTAGCCTAGGGGAGCCCTAGCCTAAAGCCTAGGGGTGCCCTAGCCGGAAGGCTAGGGGAGCCCTAGCCTTAGCCTAGGGGAGCCCTAGCCTAAAGCCTAGGGGTGCCCTAGCCGGAAGGCTAGGGGAGCCCTAGCCTTAGCCTAGGGGAGCCCTAGCCTAAAGCCTAGGGGTGCCCTAGCCGGAAGGCTAGGGGAGCCCTAGCCTTAGCCTAGGGGAGCCCTAGCCTAAAGCCTAGGGGTGCCCTAGCCGGAAGGCTAGGGGAGCCCTAGCCTTAGCCTAGGGGAGCCCTAGCCTAAAGCCTAGGGGTGCCCTAGCCGGAAGGCTAGGGGAGCCCTAGCCTTAGCCTAGGGGAGCCCTAGCCTAAAGCCTAGGGGTGCCCTAGCCGGAAGGCTAGGGGAGCCCTAGCCTTAGCCTAGGGGAGCCCTAGCCTAAAGCCTAGGGGTGCCCTAGCCGGAAGGCTAGGGGAGCCCTAGCCTTAGCCTAGGGGAGCCCTAGCCTAAAGCCTAGGGGTGCCCTAGCCGGAAGGCTAGGGGAGCCCTAGCCTTAGCCTAGGGGAGCCCTAGCCTAAAGCCTAGGGGTGCCCTAGCCGGAAGGCTAGGGGAGCCCTAGCCTTAGCCTAGGGGAGCCCTAGCCTAAAGCCTAGGGGTGCCCTAGCCGGAAGGCTAGGGGAGCCCTAGCCTTAGCCTAGGGGAGCCCTAGCCTAAAGCCTAGGGGTGCCCTAGCCGGAAGGCTAGGGGAGCCCTAGCCTTAGCCTAGGGGAGCCCTAGCCTAAAGCCTAGGGGTGCCCTAGCCGGAAGGCTAGGGGAGCCCTAGCCTTAGCCTAGGGGAGCCCTAGCCTAAAGCCTAGGGGTGCCCTAGCCGGAAGGCTAGGGGAGCCCTCGCCTTAGCCTAGGGGAGCCCTAGCCTAAAGCCTAGGGGTGCCCTAGCCGGAAGGCTAGGGGAGCCCTCGCCTTAGCCTAGGGGAGCCCTAGCCTAAAGCCTAGGGGTGCCCTAGCCGGAAGGCTAGGGGAGCCCTCGCCTTAGCCTAGGGGAGCCCTAGCCTAAAGCCTAGGGGTGCCCTAGCCGGAAGGCTAGGGGAGCCCTCGCCTTAGCCTAGGGGAGCCCTAGCCTAAAGCCTAGGGGTGCCCTAGCCGGAAGGCTAGGGGAGCCCTCGCCTTAGCCTAGGGGAGCCCTAGCCTAAAGCCTAGGGGTGCCCTAGCCGGAAGGCTAGGGGAGCCCTCGCCTTAGCCTAGGGGAGCCCTAGCCTAAAGCCTAGGGGTGCCCTAGCCGGAAGGCTAGGGGAGCCCTCGCCTTAGCCTAGGGGAGCCCTAGCCTAAAGCCTAGGGGTGCCCTAGCCGGAAGGCTAGGGGAGCCCTCGCCTTAGCCTAGGGGAGCCCTAGCCTAAAGCCTAGGGGTGCCCTAGCCGGAAGGCTAGGGGAGCCCTCGCCTTAGCCTAGGGGAGCCCTAGCCTAAAGCCTAGGGGTGCCCTAGCCGGAAGGCTAGGGGAGCCCTCGCCTTAGCCTAGGGGAGCCCTAGCCTAAAGCCTAGGGGTGCCCTAGCCGGAAGGCTAGGGGAGCCCTCGCCTTAGCCTAGGGGAGCCCTAGCCTAAAGCCTAGGGGTGCCCTAGCCGGAAGGCTAGGGGAGCCCTCGCCTTAGCCTAGGGGAGCCCTAGCCTAAAGCCTAGGGGTGCCCTAGCCGGAAGGCTAGGGGAGCCCTCGCCTTAGCCTAGGGGAGCCCTAGCCTAAAGCCTAGGGGTGCCCTAGCCGGAAGGCTAGGGGAGCCCTCGCCTTAGCCTAGGGGAGCCCTAGCCTAAAGCCTAGGGGTGCCCTAGCCGGAAGGCTAGGGGAGCCCTCGCCTTAGCCTAGGGGAGCCCTAGCCTAAAGCCTAGGGGTGCCCTAGCCGGAAGGCTAGGGGAGCCCTCGCCTTAGCCTAGGGGAGCCCTAGCCTAAAGCCTAGGGGTGCCCTAGCCGGAAGGCTAGGGGAGCCCTCGCCTTAGCCTAGGGGAGCCCTAGCCTAAAGCCTAGGGGTGCCCTAGCCGGAAGGCTAGGGGAGCCCTCGCCTTAGCCTAGGGGAGCCCTAGCCTAAAGCCTAGGGGTGCCCTAGCCGGAAGGCTAGGGGAGCCCTCGCCTTAGCCTAGGGGAGCCCTAGCCTAAAGCCTAGGGGTGCCCTAGCCGGAAGGCTAGGGGAGCCCTCGCCTTAGCCTAGGGGAGCCCTAGCCTAAAGCCTAGGGGTGCCCTAGCCGGAAGGCTAGGGGAGCCCTCGCCTTAGCCTAGGGGAGCCCTAGCCTAAAGCCTAGGGGTGCCCTAGCCGGAAGGCTAGGGGAGCCCTCGCCTTAGCCTAGGGGAGCCCTAGCCTAAAGCCTAGGGGTGCCCTAGCCGGAAGGCTAGGGGAGCCCTCGCCTTAGCCTAGGGGAGCCCTAGCCTAAAGCCTAGGGGTGCCCTAGCCGGAAGGCTAGGGGAGCCCTCGCCTTAGCCTAGGGGAGCCCTAGCCTAAAGCCTAGGGGTGCCCTAGCCGGAAGGCTAGGGGAGCCCTCGCCTTAGCCTAGGGGAGCCCTAGCCTAAAGCCTAGGGGTGCCCTAGCCGGAAGGCTAGGGGAGCCCTCGCCTTAGCCTAGGGGAGCCCTAGCCTAAAGCCTAGGGGTGCCCTAGCCGGAAGGCTAGGGGAGCCCTCGCCTTAGCCTAGGGGAGCCCTAGCCTAAAGCCTAGGGGTGCCCTAGCCGGAAGGCTAGGGGAGCCCTCGCCTTAGCCTAGGGGAGCCCTAGCCTAAAGCCTAGGGGTGCCCTAGCCGGAAGGCTAGGGGAGCCCTCGCCTTAGCCTAGGGGAGCCCTAGCCTAAAGCCTAGGGGTGCCCTAGCCGGAAGGCTAGGGGAGCCCTCGCCTTAGCCTAGGGGAGCCCTAGCCTAAAGCCTAGGGGTGCCCTAGCCGGAAGGCTAGGGGAGCCCTCGCCTTAGCCTAGGGGAGCCCTAGCCTAAAGCCTAGGGGTGCCCTAGCCGGAAGGCTAGGGGAGCCCTCGCCTTAGCCTAGGGGAGCCCTAGCCTAAAGCCTAGGGGTGCCCTAGCCGGAAGGCTAGGGGAGCCCTCGCCTTAGCCTAGGGGAGCCCTAGCCTAAAGCCTAGGGGTGCCCTAGCCGGAAGGCTAGGGGCGCCTTAGCCTAGGGGAGCCTAAAGCCTAGGGGTGCCCTAGCCCGAAGGCTAGGGGAGCCCTCGCCTTAGCCTAGGGGAGCCTAAAGCCTAGGGGTGCCCTAGCCCGAAGGCTAGGGGAGCCCTCGCCTTAGCCTAGGGGAGCCTAAAGCCTAGGGGTGCCCTAGCCCGAAGGCTAGGGGAGCCCTCGCCTTAGCCTAGGGGAGCCTAAAGCCTAGGGGTGCCCTAGCCCGAAGGCTAGGGGAGCCCTCGCCTTAGCCTAGGGGAGCCTAAAGCCTAGGGGTGCCCTAGCCCGAAGGCTAGGGGAGCCCTCGCCTTAGCCTAGGGGAGCCTAAAGCCTAGGGGTGCCCTAGCCCGAAGGCTAGGGGAGCCCTCGCCTTAGCCTAGGGGAGCCTAAAGCCTAGGGGTGCCCTAGCCCGAAGGCTAGGGGAGCCCTCGCCTTAGCCTAGGGGAGCCTAAAGCCTAGGGGTGCCCTAGCCCGAAGGCTAGGGGAGCCCTCGCCTTAGCCTAGGGGAGCCTAAAGCCTAGGGGTGCCCTAGCCCGAAGGCTAGGGGAGCCCTCGCCTTAGCCTAGGGGAGCCTAAAGCCTAGGGGTGCCCTAGCCCGAAGGCTAGGGGAGCCCTCGCCTTAGCCTAGGGGAGCCTAAAGCCTAGGGGTGCCCTAGCCCGAAGGCTAGGGGAGCCCTCGCCTTAGCCTAGGGGAGCCTAAAGCCTAGGGGTGCCCTAGCCCGAAGGCTAGGGGAGCCCTCGCCTTAGCCTAGGGGAGCCTAAAGCCTAGGGGTGCCCTAGCCCGAAGGCTAGGGGAGCCCTCGCCTTAGCCTAGGGGAGCCTAAAGCCTAGGGGTGCCCTAGCCCGAAGGCTAGGGGAGCCCTCGCCTTAGCCTAGGGGAGCCTAAAGCCTAGGGGTGCCCTAGCCCGAAGGCTAGGGGAGCCCTCGCCTTAGCCTAGGGGAGCCTAAAGCCTAGGGGTGCCCTAGCCCGAAGGCTAGGGGAGCCCTCGCCTTAGCCTAGGGGAGCCTAAAGCCTAGGGGTGCCCTAGCCCGAAGGCTAGGGGAGCCCTCGCCTTAGCCTAGGGGAGCCTAAAGCCTAGGGGTGCCCTAGCCCGAAGGCTAGGGGAGCCCTCGCCTTAGCCTAGGGGAGCCTAAAGCCTAGGGGTGCCCTAGCCCGAAGGCTAGGGGAGCCCTCGCCTTAGCCTAGGGGAGCCTAAAGCCTAGGGGTGCCCTAGCCCGAAGGCTAGGGGAGCCCTCGCCTTAGCCTAGGGGAGCCTAAAGCCTAGGGGTGCCCTAGCCCGAAGGCTAGGGGAGCCCTCGCCTTAGCCTAGGGGAGCCTAAAGCCTAGGGGTGCCCTAGCCCGAAGGCTAGGGGAGCCCTCGCCTTAGCCTAGGGGAGCCTAAAGCCTAGGGGTGCCCTAGCCCGAAGGCTAGGGGAGCCCTCGCCTTAGCCTAGGGGAGCCTAAAGCCTAGGGGTGCCCTAGCCCGAAGGCTAGGGGAGCCCTCGCCTTAGCCTAGGGGAGCCTAAAGCCTAGGGGTGCCCTAGCCCGAAGGCTAGGGGAGCCCTCGCCTTAGCCTAGGGGAGCCTAAAGCCTAGGGGTGCCCTAGCCCGAAGGCGAGGGGAGCCCTCGCCTTAGCCTAGGGGAGCCTAAAGCCTAGGGGTGCCCTAGCCCGAAGGCGAGGGGAGCCCTCGCCTTAGCCTAGGGGAGCCTAAAGCCTAGGGGTGCCCTAGCCCGAAGGCGAGGGGAGCCCTCGCCTTAGCCTAGGGGAGCCTAAAGCCTAGGGGTGCCCTAGCCCGAAGGCGAGGGGAGCCCTCGCCTTAGCCTAGGGGAGCCTAAAGCCTAGGGGTGCCCTAGCCCGAAGGCGAGGGGAGCCCTCGCCTTAGCCTAGGGGAGCCTAAAGCCTAGGGGTGCCCTAGCCCGAAGGCGAGGGGAGCCCTCGCCTTAGCCTAGGGGAGCCTAAAGCCTAGGGGTGCCCTAGCCGAAGGCGAGGGGAGCCCTCGCCTTAGCCTAGGGGAGCCTAAAGCCTAGGGGTGCCCTAGCCCGAAGGCGAGGGGAGCCCTCGCCTTAGCCTAGGGGAGCCTAAAGCCTAGGGGTGCCCTAGCCCGAAGGCGAGGGGAGCCCTCGCCTTAGCCTAGGGGAGCCTAAAGCCTAGGGGTGCCCTAGCCCGAAGGCGAGGGGAGCCCTCGCCTTAGCCTAGGGGAGCCTAAAGCCTAGGGGTGCCCTAGCCCGAAGGCGAGGGGAGCCCTCGCCTTAGCCTAGGGGAGCCTAAAGCCTAGGGGTGCCCTAGCCCGAAGGCGAGGGGAGCCCTCGCCTTAGCCTAGGGGAGCCTAAAGCCTAGGGGTGCCCTAGCCCGAAGGCGAGGGGAGCCCTCGCCTTAGCCTAGGGGAGCCTAAAGCCTAGGGGTGCCCTAGCCCGAAGGCGAGGGGAGCCCTCGCCTTAGCCTAGGGGAGCCTAAAGCCTAGGGGTGCCCTAGCCCGAAGGCGAGGGGAGCCCTCGCCTTAGCCTAGGGGAGCCTAAAGCCTAGGGGTGCCCTAGCCCGAAGGCGAGGGGAGCCCTCGCCTTAGCCTAGGGGAGCCTAAAGCCTAGGGGTGCCCTAGCCCGAAGGCGAGGGGAGCCCTCGCCTTAGCCTAGGGGAGCCTAAAGCCTAGGGGTGCCCTAGCCCGAAGGCGAGGGGAGCCCTCGCCTTAGCCTAGGGGAGCCTAAAGCCTAGGGGTGCCCTAGCCCGAAGGCGAGGGGAGCCCTCGCCTTAGCCTAGGGGAGCCTAAAGCCTAGGGGTGCCCTAGCCCGAAGGCGAGGGGAGCCCTCGCCTTAGCCTAGGGGAGCCTAAAGCCTAGGGGTGCCCTAGCCCGAAGGCGAGGGGAGCCCTCGCCTTAGCCTAGGGGAGCCTAAAGCCTAGGGGTGCCCTAGCCCGAAGGCGAGGGGAGCCCTCGCCTTAGCCTAGGGGAGCCTAAAGCCTAGGGGTGCCCTAGCCCGAAGGCGAGGGGAGCCCTCGCCTTAGCCTAGGGGAGCCTAAAGCCTAGGGGTGCCCTAGCCCGAAGGCGAGGGGAGCCCTCGCCTTAGCCTAGGGGAGCCTAAAGCCTAGGGGTGCCCTAGCCCGAAGGCGAGGGGAGCCCTCGCCTTAGCCTAGGGGAGCCTAAAGCCTAGGGGTGCCCTAGCCCGAAGGCGAGGGGAGCCCTCGCCTTAGCCTAGGGGAGCCTAAAGCCTAGGGGTGCCCTAGCCCGAAGGCGAGGGGAGCCCTCGCCTTAGCCTAGGGGAGCCTAAAGCCTAGGGGTGCCCTAGCCCGAAGGCGAGGGGAGCCCTCGCCTTAGCCTAGGGGAGCCTAAAGCCTAGGGGTGCCCTAGCCCGAAGGCGAGGGGAGCCCTCGCCTTAGCCTAGGGGAGCCTAAAGCCTAGGGGTGCCCTAGCCCGAAGGCGAGGGGAGCCCTCGCCTTAGCCTAGGGGAGCCTAAAGCCTAGGGGTGCCCTAGCCCGAAGGCGAGGGGAGCCCTCGCCTTAGCCTAGGGGAGCCTAAAGCCTAGGGGTGCCCTAGCCCGAAGGCGAGGGGAGCCCTAGCCTTAGCCTAGGGGAGCCTAAAGCCTAGGGGTGCCCTAGCCCGAAGGCGAGGGGAGCCCTAGCCTTAGCCTAGGGGAGCCTAAAGCCTAGGGGTGCCCTAGCCCGAAGGCGAGGGGAGCCCTCGCCTTAGCCTAGGGGAGCCTAAAGCCTAGGGGTGCCCTAGCCCGAAGGCGAGGGGAGCCCTCGCCTTAGCCTAGGGGAGCCTAAAGCCTAGGGGTGCCCTAGCCCGAAGGCGAGGGGAGCCCTAGCCTTAGCCTAGGGGAGCCTAAAGCCTAGGGGTGCCCTAGCCCGAAGGCGAGGGGAGCCCTAGCCTTAGCCTAGGGGAGCCTAAAGCCTAGGGGTGCCCTAGCCCGAAGGCGAGGGGAGCCCTAGCCTTAGCCTAGGGGAGCCTAAAGCCTAGGGGTGCCCTAGCCCGAAGGCGAGGGGAGCCCTAGCCTTAGCCTAGGGGAGCCTAAAGCCTAGGGGTGCCCTAGCCCGAAGGCGAGGGGAGCCCTAGCCTTAGCCTAGGGGAGCCTAAAGCCTAGGGGTGCCCTAGCCCGAAGGCGAGGGGAGCCCTAGCCTTAGCCTAGGGGAGCCTAAAGCCTAGGGGTGCCCTAGCCCGAAGGCGAGGGGAGCCCTAGCCTTAGCCTAGGGGAGCCTAAAGCCTAGGGGTGCCCTAGCCCGAAGGCTAGGGGAGCCCTAGCCTTAGCCTAGGGGAGCCTAAAGCCTAGGGGTGCCCTAGCCCGAAGGCTAGGGGAGCCCTAGCCTTAGCCTAGGGGAGCCTAAAGCCTAGGGGTGCCCTAGCCCGAAGGCGAGGGGAGCCCTAGCCTTAGCCTAGGGGAGCCTAAAGCCTAGGGGTGCCCTAGCCCGAAGGCTAGGGGAGCCCTAGCCTTAGCCTAGGGGAGCCTAAAGCCTAGGGGTGCCCTAGCCCGAAGGCTAGGGGAGCCCTAGCCTTAGCCTAGGGGAGCCTAAAGCCTAGGGGTGCCCTAGCCCGAAGGCTAGGGGAGCCCTAGCCTTAGCCTAGGGGAGCCTAAAGCCTAGGGGTGCCCTAGCCCGAAGGCTAGGGGAGCCCTAGCCTTAGCCTAGGGGAGCCTAAAGCCTAGGGGTGCCCTAGCCCGAAGGCTAGGGGAGCCCTAGCCTTAGCCTAGGGGAGCCTAAAGCCTAGGGGTGCCCTAGCCCGAAGGCTAGGGGAGCCCTAGCCTTAGCCTAGGGGAGCCTAAAGCCTAGGGGTGCCCTAGCCCGAAGGCTAGGGGAGCCCTAGCCTTAGCCTAGGGGAGCCTAAAGCCTAGGGGTGCCCTAGCCCGAAGGCTAGGGGAGCCCTAGCCTTAGCCTAGGGGAGCCTAAAGCCTAGGGGTGCCCTAGCCCGAAGGCTAGGGGAGCCCTAGCCTTAGCCTAGGGGAGCCTAAAGCCTAGGGGTGCCCTAGCCCGAAGGCTAGGGGAGCCCTAGCCTTAGCCTAGGGGAGCCTAAAGCCTAGGGGTGCCCTAGCCCGAAGGCTAGGGGAGCCCTAGCCTTAGCCTAGGGGAGCCTAAAGCCTAGGGGTGCCCTAGCCCGAAGGCTAGGGGAGCCCTAGCCTTAGCCTAGGGGAGCCTAAAGCCTAGGGGTGCCCTAGCCCGAAGGCTAGGGGAGCCCTAGCCTTAGCCTAGGGGAGCCTAAAGCCTAGGGGTGCCCTAGCCCGAAGGCTAGGGGAGCCCTAGCCTTAGCCTAGGGGAGCCTAAAGCCTAGGGGTGCCCTAGCCCGAAGGCTAGGGGAGCCCTAGCCTTAGCCTAGGGGAGCCTAAAGCCTAGGGGTGCCCTAGCCCGAAGGCTAGGGGAGCCCTAGCCTTAGCCTAGGGGAGCCTAAAGCCTAGGGGTGCCCTAGCCCGAAGGCTAGGGGAGCCCTAGCCTTAGCCTAGGGGAGCCTAAAGCCTAGGGGTGCCCTAGCCCGAAGGCTAGGGGAGCCCTAGCCTTAGCCTAGGGGAGCCTAAAGCCTAGGGGTGCCCTAGCCCGAAGGCTAGGGGAGCCCTAGCCTTAGCCTAGGGGAGCCTAAAGCCTAGGGGTGCCCTAGCCCGAAGGCTAGGGGAGCCCTAGCCTTAGCCTAGGGGAGCCTAAAGCCTAGGGGTGCCCTAGCCCGAAGGCTAGGGGAGCCCTAGCCTTAGCCTAGGGGAGCCTAAAGCCTAGGGGTGCCCTAGCCCGAAGGCTAGGGGAGCCCTAGCCTTAGCCTAGGGGAGCCTAAAGCCTAGGGGTGCCCTAGCCCGAAGGCTAGGGGAGCCCTAGCCTTAGCCTAGGGGAGCCTAAAGCCTAGGGGTGCCCTAGCCCGAAGGCTAGGGGAGCCCTAGCCTTAGCCTAGGGGAGCCTAAAGCCTAGGGGTGCCCTAGCCCGAAGGCTAGGGGAGCCCTAGCCTTAGCCTAGGGGAGCCTAAAGCCTAGGGGTGCCCTAGCCTGAAGGCTAGGGGAGCCCTAGCCTTAGCCTAGGGGAGCCGGCTAAAGCCTAGGGGTGCCCTAGCCCGAAGGCTAGGGGAGCCCTAGCCTTAGCCTAGGGGAGCCTAAAGCCTAGGGGTGCCCTAGCCTGAAGGCTAGGGGAGCCCTAGCCTTAGCCTAGGGGAGCCCTAGCCTAAAGCCTAGGGGTGCCCTAGCCTGAAGGCTAGGGGAGCCCTAGCCTTAGCCTAGGGGAGCCTAAAGCCTAGGGGTGCCCTAGCCTGAAGGCTAGGGGAGCCCTAGCCTTAGCCTAGGGGAGCCGTAAAGCCTAGGGGTGCCCTAGCCTGAAGGCTAGGGGAGCCCTAGCCTTAGCCTAGGGGAGCCTAAAGCCTAGGGGTGCCCTAGCCTGAAGGCTAGGGGAGCCCTAGCCTTAGCCTAGGGGAGCCTAAAGCCTAGGGGTGCCCTAGCCTGAAGGCTAGGGGAGCCCTAGCCTTAGCCTAGGGGAGCCCTAGCCTAAAGCCTAGGGGTGCCCTAGCCTGAAGGCTAGGGGAGCCCTAGCCTTAGCCTAGGGGAGCCTAAAGCCTAGGGGTGCCCTAGCCTGAAGGCTAGGGGAGCCCTAGCCTTAGCCTAGGGGAGCTAGCCTAAAGCCTAGGGGTGCCCTAGCCTGAAGGCTAGGGGAGCCCTAGCCTTAGCCTAGGGGAGCTAAAGCCTAGGGGTGCCCTAGCCTGAAGGCTAGGGGAGCCCTAGCCTTAGCCTAGGGGAGCCTAAAGCCTAGGGGTGCCCTAGCCTGAAGGCTAGGGGAGCCCTAGCCTTAGCCTAGGGGAGCCCTAGCCTAAAGCCTAGGGGTGCCCTAG
The DNA here is from genome assembly GCF_050624435.1 of Tenrec ecaudatus. Classification (NCBI taxonomy): domain Eukaryota; kingdom Metazoa; phylum Chordata; class Mammalia; order Afrosoricida; family Tenrecidae; genus Tenrec; species Tenrec ecaudatus. The sequence continues at coordinate 12,566 of NW_027458541.1, read as the reverse complement.
CCTGAAGGCTAGGGGAGCCCTAGCCTTAGCCTAGGGGAGCCTAAAGCCTAGGGGTGCCCTAGCCTGAAGGCTAGGGGAGCCCTAGCCTTAGCCTAGGGGAGCCCTAGCCTAAAGCCTAGGGGTGCCCTAGCCTGAAGGCTAGGGGAGCCCTAGCCTTAGCCTAGGGGGGCCCGAGCCTACCTAGCTAAGCCTAGGGGTGCCCTAGCCTGAAGGCTAGGGGAGCCCTAGCCTTAGCCTAGGGGAGCCCTAGCCTAAAGCCTAGGGGTGCCCTAGCCTGAAGGCTAGGGGAGCCCTAGCCTTAGCCTAGGGGAGCCCTAGCCTAAAGCCTAGGGGTGCCCTAGCCTGAAGGCTAGGGGAGCCCTAGCCTTAGCCTAGGGGAGCCTAAAGCCTAGGGGTGCCCTAGCCTGAAGGCTAGGGGAGCCCTAGCCTTAGCCTAGGGGAGCCCTAGCCTAAAGCCTAGGGGTGCCCTAGCCTGAAGGCTAGGGGAGCCCTAGCCTTAGCCTAGGGGAGCCCTAAAGCCTAGGGGTGCCCTAGCCTGAAGGCTAGGGGAGCCCTAGCCTTAGCCTAGGGGAGCCTAAAGCCTAGGGGTGCCCTAGCCTGAAGGCTAGGGGAGCCCTAGCCTTAGCCTAGGGGAGCCCTAGCCTAAAGCCTAGGGGTGCCCTAGCCTGAAGGCTAGGGGAGCCCTAGCCTTAGCCTAGGGGAGCCCTAGCCTAAAGCCTAGGGGTGCCCTAGCCTGAAGGCTAGGGGAGCCCTAGCCTTAGCCTAGGGGAGCCCTAGCCTAAAGCCTAGGGGTGCCCTAGCCTGAAGGCTAGGGGAGCCCTAGCCTTAGCCTAGGGGAGCCCTAGCCTAAAGCCTAGGGGTGCCCTAGCCTGAAGGCTAGGGGAGCCCTAGCCTTAGCCTAGGGGAGCCCTAGCCTAAAGCCTAGGGGTGCCCTAGCCTGAAGGCTAGGGGAGCCCTAGCCTTAGCCTAGGGGAGCCCTAGCCTAAAGCCTAGGGGTGCCCTAGCCTGAAGGCTAGGGGAGCCCTAGCCTTAGCCTAGGGGAGCCCTAGCCTAAAGCCTAGGGGTGCCCTAGCCTGAAGGCTAGGGGAGCCCTAGCCTTAGCCTAGGGGAGCCCTAGCCTAAAGCCTAGGGGTGCCCTAGCCTGAAGGCTAGGGGAGCCCTAGCCTTAGCCTAGGGGAGCCCTAGCCTAAAGCCTAGGGGTGCCCTAGCCTGAAGGCTAGGGGAGCCCTAGCCTTAGCCTAGGGGAGCCCTAGCCTAAAGCCTAGGGGTGCCCTAGCCTGAAGGCTAGGGGAGCCCTAGCCTTAGCCTAGGGGAGCCCTAGCCTAAAGCCTAGGGGTGCCCTAGCCTGAAGGCTAGGGGAGCCCTAGCCTTAGCCTAGGGGAGCCCTAGCCTAAAGCCTAGGGGTGCCCTAGCCTGAAGGCTAGGGGAGCCCTAGCCTTAGCCTAGGGGAGCCCTAGCCTAAAGCCTAGGGGTGCCCTAGCCTGAAGGCTAGGGGAGCCCTAGCCTTAGCCTAGGGGAGCCCTAGCCTAAAGCCTAGGGGTGCCCTAGCCTGAAGGCTAGGGGAGCCCTAGCCTTAGCCTAGGGGAGCCCTAGCCTAAAGCCTAGGGGTGCCCTAGCCTGAAGGCTAGGGGAGCCCTAGCCTTAGCCTAGGGGAGCCCTAGCCTAAAGCCTAGGGGTGCCCTAGCCTGAAGGCTAGGGGAGCCCTAGCCTTAGCCTAGGGGAGCCCTAGCCTAAAGCCTAGGGGTGCCCTAGCCTGAAGGCTAGGGGAGCCCTAGCCTTAGCCTAGGGGAGCCCTAGCCTAAAGCCTAGGGGTGCCCTAGCCTGAAGGCTAGGGGAGCCCTAGCCTTAGCCTAGGGGAGCCCTAGCCTAAAGCCTAGGGGTGCCCTAGCCTGAAGGCTAGGGGAGCCCTAGCCTTAGCCTAGGGGAGCCCTAGCCTAAAGCCTAGGGGTGCCCTAGCCTGAAGGCTAGGGGAGCCCTAGCCTTAGCCTAGGGGAGCCCTAGCCTAAAGCCTAGGGGTGCCCTAGCCTGAAGGCTAGGGGAGCCCTAGCCTTAGCCTAGGGGAGCCCTAGCCTAAAGCCTAGGGGTGCCCTAGCCTGAAGGCTAGGGGAGCCCTAGCCTTAGCCTAGGGGAGCCCTAGCCTAAAGCCTAGGGGTGCCCTAGCCTGAAGGCTAGGGGAGCCCTAGCCTTAGCCTAGGGGAGCCCTAGCCTAAAGCCTAGGGGTGCCCTAGCCTGAAGGCTAGGGGAGCCCTAGCCTTAGCCTAGGGGAGCCCTAGCCTAAAGCCTAGGGGTGCCCTAGCCTGAAGGCTAGGGGAGCCCTAGCCTTAGCCTAGGGGAGCCCTAGCCTAAAGCCTAGGGGTGCCCTAGCCTGAAGGCTAGGGGAGCCCTAGCCTTAGCCTAGGGGAGCCCTAGCCTAAAGCCTAGGGGTGCCCTAGCCTGAAGGCTAGGGGAGCCCTAGCCTTAGCCTAGGGGAGCCCTAGCCTAAAGCCTAGGGGTGCCCTAGCCTGAAGGCTAGGGGAGCCCTAGCCTTAGCCTAGGGGAGCCCTAGCCTAAAGCCTAGGGGTGCCCTAGCCTGAAGGCTAGGGGAGCCCTAGCCTTAGCCTAGGGGAGCCCTAGCCTAAAGCCTAGGGGTGCCCTAGCCTGAAGGCTAGGGGAGCCCTAGCCTTAGCCTAGGGGAGCCCTAGCCTAAAGCCTAGGGGTGCCCTAGCCTGAAGGCTAGGGGAGCCCTAGCCTTAGCCTAGGGGAGCCCTAGCCTAAAGCCTAGGGGTGCCCTAGCCTGAAGGCTAGGGGAGCCCTAGCCTTAGCCTAGGGGAGCCCTAGCCTAAAGCCTAGGGGTGCCCTAGCCTGAAGGCTAGGGGAGCCCTAGCCTTAGCCTAGGGGAGCCCTAGCCTAAAGCCTAGGGGTGCCCTAGCCTGAAGGCTAGGGGAGCCCTAGCCTTAGCCTAGGGGAGCCCTAGCCTAAAGCCTAGGGGTGCCCTAGCCTGAAGGCTAGGGGAGCCCTAGCCTTAGCCTAGGGGAGCCCTAGCCTAAAGCCTAGGGGTGCCCTAGCCTGAAGGCTAGGGGAGCCCTAGCCTTAGCCTAGGGGAGCCCTAGCCTAAAGCCTAGGGGTGCCCTAGCCTGAAGGCTAGGGGAGCCCTAGCCTTAGCCTAGGGGAGCCCTAGCCTAAAGCCTAGGGGTGCCCTAGCCTGAAGGCTAGGGGAGCCCTAGCCTTAGCCTAGGGGAGCCCTAGCCTAAAGCCTAGGGGTGCCCTAGCCTGAAGGCTAGGGGAGCCCTAGCCTTAGCCTAGGGGAGCCCTAGCCTAAAGCCTAGGGGTGCCCTAGCCTGAAGGCTAGGGGAGCCCTAGCCTTAGCCTAGGGGAGCCCTAGCCTAAAGCCTAGGGGTGCCCTAGCCTGAAGGCTAGGGGAGCCCTAGCCTTAGCCTAGGGGAGCCCTAGCCTAAAGCCTAGGGGTGCCCTAGCCTGAAGGCTAGGGGAGCCCTAGCCTTAGCCTAGGGGAGCCCTAGCCTAAAGCCTAGGGGTGCCCTAGCCTGAAGGCTAGGGGAGCCCTAGCCTTAGCCTAGGGGAGCCCTAGCCTAAAGCCTAGGGGTGCCCTAGCCTGAAGGCTAGGGGAGCCCTAGCCTTAGCCTAGGGGAGCCCTAGCCTAAAGCCTAGGGGTGCCCTAGCCTGAAGGCTAGGGGAGCCCTAGCCTTAGCCTAGGGGAGCCCTAGCCTAAAGCCTAGGGGTGCCCTAGCCTGAAGGCTAGGGGAGCCCTAGCCTTAGCCTAGGGGAGCCCTAGCCTAAAGCCTAGGGGTGCCCTAGCCTGAAGGCTAGGGGAGCCCTAGCCTTAGCCTAGGGGAGCCCTAGCCTAAAGCCTAGGGGTGCCCTAGCCTGAAGGCTAGGGGAGCCCTAGCCTTAGCCTAGGGGAGCCCTAGCCTAAAGCCTAGGGGTGCCCTAGCCTGAAGGCTAGGGGAGCCCTAGCCTTAGCCTAGGGGAGCCCTAGCCTAAAGCCTAGGGGTGCCCTAGCCTGAAGGCTAGGGGAGCCCTAGCCTTAGCCTAGGGGAGCCCTAGCCTAAAGCCTAGGGGTGCCCTAGCCTGAAGGCTAGGGGAGCCCTAGCCTTAGCCTAGGGGAGCCCTAGCCTAAAGCCTAGGGGTGCCCTAGCCTGAAGGCTAGGGGAGCCCTAGCCTTAGCCTAGGGGAGCCCTAGCCTAAAGCCTAGGGGTGCCCTAGCCTGAAGGCTAGGGGAGCCCTAGCCTTAGCCTAGGGGAGCCCTAGCCTAAAGCCTAGGGGTGCCCTAGCCTGAAGGCTAGGGGAGCCCTAGCCTTAGCCTAGGGGAGCCCTAGCCTAAAGCCTAGGGGTGCCCTAGCCTGAAGGCTAGGGGAGCCCTAGCCTTAGCCTAGGGGAGCCCTAGCCTAAAGCCTAGGGGTGCCCTAGCCTGAAGGCTAGGGGAGCCCTAGCCTTAGCCTAGGGGAGCCCTAGCCTAAAGCCTAGGGGTGCCCTAGCCTGAAGGCTAGGGGAGCCCTAGCCTTAGCCTAGGGGAGCCCTAGCCTAAAGCCTAGGGGTGCCCTAGCCTGAAGGCTAGGGGAGCCCTAGCCTTAGCCTAGGGGAGCCCTAGCCTAAAGCCTAGGGGTGCCCTAGCCTGAAGGCTAGGGGAGCCCTAGCCTTAGCCTAGGGGAGCCCTAGCCTAAAGCCTAGGGGTGCCCTAGCCTGAAGGCTAGGGGAGCCCTAGCCTTAGCCTAGGGGAGCCCTAGCCTAAAGCCTAGGGGTGCCCTAGCCTGAAGGCTAGGGGAGCCCTAGCCTTAGCCTAGGGGAGCCCTAGCCTAAAGCCTAGGGGTGCCCTAGCCTGAAGGCTAGGGGAGCCCTAGCCTTAGCCTAGGGGAGCCCTAGCCTAAAGCCTAGGGGTGCCCTAGCCTGAAGGCTAGGGGAGCCCTAGCCTTAGCCTAGGGGAGCCCTAGCCTAAAGCCTAGGGGTGCCCTAGCCTGAAGGCTAGGGGAGCCCTAGCCTTAGCCTAGGGGAGCCCTAGCCTAAAGCCTAGGGGTGCCCTAGCCTGAAGGCTAGGGGAGCCCTAGCCTTAGCCTAGGGGAGCCCTAGCCTAAAGCCTAGGGGTGCCCTAGCCTGAAGGCTAGGGGAGCCCTAGCCTTAGCCTAGGGGAGCCCTAGCCTAAAGCCTAGGGGTGCCCTAGCCTGAAGGCTAGGGGAGCCCTAGCCTTAGCCTAGGGGAGCCCTAGCCTAAAGCCTAGGGGTGCCCTAGCCTGAAGGCTAGGGGAGCCCTAGCCTTAGCCTAGGGGAGCCCTAGCCTAAAGCCTAGGGGTGCCCTAGCCTGAAGGCTAGGGGAGCCCTAGCCTTAGCCTAGGGGAGCCCTAGCCTAAAGCCTAGGGGTGCCCTAGCCTGAAGGCTAGGGGAGCCCTAGCCTTAGCCTAGGGGAGCCCTAGCCTAAAGCCTAGGGGTGCCCTAGCCTGAAGGCTAGGGGAGCCCTAGCCTTAGCCTAGGGGAGCCCTAGCCTAAAGCCCAGGGGTGGCCTAGCCTGAAGGCTAGGGGAGCCCTAGCCTTAGCCTAGGGGAGCCCTAGCCTAAAGCCCAGGGTGCCCTAGCCTGAAGGCTAGGGGAGCCCTAGCCTTAGCCTAGGGGAGCCCTAGCCTAAAGCCCAGGGGTGCCCTAGCCTGAAGGCTAGGGGAGCCCTAGCCTTAGCCTAGGGGAGCCCTAGCCTAAAGCCCAGGGGTGCCCTAGCCTGAAGGCTAGGGGAGCCCTAGCCTTAGCCTAGGGGAGCCCTAGCCTAAAGCCCAGGGGTGCCCTAGCCTGAAGGCTAGGGGAGCCCTAGCCTTAGCCTAGGGGAGCCCTAGCCTAAAGCCCAGGGGTGCCCTAGCCTGAAGGCTAGGGGAGCCCTAGCCTTAGCCTAGGGGAGCCCTAGCCTAAAGCCCAGGGGTGGCCTAGCCTGAAGGCTAGGGGAGCCCTAGCCTTAGCCTAGGGGAGCCCTAGCCTAAAGCCTAGGGGTGGCCTAGCCTGAAGGCTAGGGGAGCCCTAGCCTTAGCCTAGGGGAGCCCTAGCCTAAAGCCCAGGGGTGGCCTAGCCTGAAGGCTAGGGAGCCCTAGCCTTAGCCTAGGGGAGCCCTAGCCTAAAGCCTAGGGGTGGCCTAGCCTGAAGGCTAGGGGAGCCCTAGCCTTAGCCTAGGGGAGCCCTAGCCTAAAGCCTAGGGGTGGCCTAGCCTGAAGGCTAGGGGAGCCCTAGCCTTAGCCTAGGGGAGCCCTAGCCTAAAGCCTAGGGGTGGCCTAGCCTGAAGGCTAGGGGAGCCCTAGCCTTAGCCTAGGGGAGCCCTAGCCTAAAGCCTAGGGGTGGCCTAGCCTGAAGGCTAGGGGAGCCCTAGCCTTAGCCTAGGGGAGCCCTAGCCTAAAGCCTAGGGGTGGCCTAGCCTGAAGGCTAGGGGAGCCCTAGCCTTAGCCTAGGGGAGCCCTAGCCTAAAGCCTAGGGGTGGCCTAGCCTGAAGGCTAGGGGAGCCCTAGCCTTAGCCTAGGGGAGCCCTAGCCTAAAGCCTAGGGGTGCCTAGCCTGAAGGCTAGGGGAGCCCTAGCCTTAGCCTAGGGGAGCCCTAGCCTAAAGCCTAGGGGTGCCCTAGCCTGAAGGCTAGGGGAGCCCTAGCCTTAGCCTAGGGGAGCCCTAGCCTAAAGCCTAGGGGTGCCCTAGCCTGAAGGCTAGGGGAGCCCTAGCCTTAGCCTAGGGGAGCCCTAGCCTAAAGCCTAGGGGTGCCCTAGCCTGAAGGCTAGGGGAGCCCTAGCCTTAGCCTAGGGGAGCCCTAGCCTAAAGCCTAGGGGTGCCCTAGCCTGAAGGCTAGGGGAGCCCTAGCCTTAGCCTAGGGGAGCCCTAGCCTAAAGCCTAGGGGTGCCCTAGCCTGAAGGCTAGGGGAGCCCTAGCCTTAGCGCTAGGGGAGCCCAGCCCTAAAGCCTAGGGGTGCCCTAGCCTGAAGGCTAGGGGAGCCCTAGCCTTAGCGCTAGGGGAGCCCTAGCCTAAAGCCTAGGGTGCCCTAGCCTGAAGGCTAGGGAGCCCTAGCCTTAGCGCTAGGGGAGCCCTAGCCTAAAGCCTAGGGGTGCCCTAGCCTGAAGGCTAGGGGAGCCCTAGCCTTAGCGCTAGGGGAGCCCGAGCCTAAAGCCTAGGGGTGCCCTAGCCTGAAGGCCTAGGGGAGCCCTAGCCTTAGCGCTAGGGGAGCCGAGCCTAAAGGGATGGCTAGGGGAGCCCTAGCCCTTAGCAGCTAGGGGAGCCGAGCCTAAAAGGCCTCCAACCTCCTAGGGCGTGCCCTCTAGGGGAGCCCTAGCCTGAAGGCTAGGGGAGCCCTAGCCTTAGCGCTAGGGGAGCCCTAGCCTAGCCTAGGGGAGCCCTAGCCTGAAGGCTAGGGGAGCCCTAGCCTTAGCGCTAGGGGAGCCCTAGCCTTAGCCTAGGGGAGCCCTAGCCTGAAGGCTAGGGGAGCCCTAGCCTTAGCGCTAGGGGAGCCCTAGCCTTAGCCTAGGGGAGCCCTAGCCTGAAGGCTAGGGGAGCCCTAGCCTTAGCGCTAGGGGAGCCCTAGCCTTAGCCTAGGGGAGCCCTAGCCTGAAGGCTAGGGGAGCCCTAGCCTTAGCGCTAGGGGAGCCCTAGCCTTAGCCTAGGGGAGCCCTAGCCTGAAGGCTAGGGGAGCCCTAGCCTTAGCGCTAGGGGAGCCCTAGCCTTAGCCTAGGGGAGCCCTAGCCTGAAGGCTAGGGGAGCCCTAGCCTTAGCGCTAGGGGAGCCCTAGCCTTAGCCTAGGGGAGCCCTAGCCTGAAGGCTAGGGGAGCCCTAGCCTTAGCGCTAGGGGAGCCCTAGCCTTAGCCTAGGGGAGCCCTAGCCTGAAGGCTAGGGGAGCCCTAGCCTTAGCGCTAGGGGAGCCCTAGCCTTAGCCTAGGGGAGCCCTAGCCTGAAGGCTAGGGGAGCCCTAGCCTTAGCGCTAGGGGAGCCCTAGCCTTAGCCTAGGGGAGCCCTAGCCTGAAGGCTAGGGGAGCCCTAGCCTTAGCGCTAGGGGAGCCCTAGCCTTAGCCTAGGGGAGCCCTAGCCTGAAGGCTAGGGGAGCCCTAGCCTTAGCGCTAGGGGAGCCCTAGCCTTAGCCTAGGGGAGCCCTAGCCTGAAGGCTAGGGGAGCCCTAGCCTTAGCGCTAGGGGAGCCCTAGCCTTAGCCTAGGGGAGCCCTAGCCTGAAGGCTAGGGGAGCCCTAGCCTTAGCGCTAGGGGAGCCCTAGCCTTAGCCTAGGGGAGCCCTAGCCTGAAGGCTAGGGGAGCCCTAGCCTTAGCGCTAGGGGAGCCCTAGCCTTAGCCTAGGGGAGCCCTAGCCTGAAGGCTAGGGGAGCCCTAGCCTTAGCGCTAGGGGAGCCCTAGCCTTAGCCTAGGGGAGCCCTAGCCTGAAGGCTAGGGGAGCCCTAGCCTTAGCGCTAGGGGAGCCCTAGCCTTAGCCTAGGGGAGCCCTAGCCTGAAGGCTAGGGGAGCCCTAGCCTTAGCGCTAGGGGAGCCCTAGCCTTAGCCTAGGGGAGCCCTAGCCTGAAGGCTAGGGGAGCCCTAGCCTTAGCGCTAGGGGAGCCCTAGCCTTAGCCTAGGGGAGCCCTAGCCTGAAGGCTAGGGGAGCCCTAGCCTTAGCGCTAGGGGAGCCCTAGCCTTAGCCTAGGGGAGCCCTAGCCTGAAGGCTAGGGAGCCCTAGCCTTAGCGCTAGGGGAGCCCTAGCCTTAGCCTAGGGGAGCCCTAGCCTGAAGGCTAGGGGAGCCCTAGCCTTAGCGCTAGGGGAGCCCTAGCCTTAGCCTAGGGGAGCCCTAGCCTGAAGGCTAGGGGAGCCCTAGCCTTAGCGCTAGGGGAGCCCTAGCCTTAGCCTAGGGGAGCCCTAGCCTGAAGGCTAGGGGAGCCCTAGCCTTAGCGCTAGGGGAGCCCTAGCCTTAGCCTAGGGGAGCCCTAGCCTGAAGGCTAGGGGAGCCCTAGCCTTAGCGCTAGGGGAGCCCTAGCCTTAGCCTAGGGGAGCCCTAGCCTGAAGGCTAGGGGAGCCCTAGCCTTAGCGCTAGGGGAGCCCTAGCCTTAGCCTAGGGGAGCCCTAGCCTGAAGGCTAGGGGAGCCCTAGCCTTAGCGCTAGGGGAGCCCTAGCCTTAGCCTAGGGGAGCCCTAGCCTGAAGGCTAGGGGAGCCCTAGCCTTAGCGCTAGGGGAGCCCTAGCCTTAGCCTAGGGGAGCCCTAGCCTGAAGGCTAGGGGAGCCCTAGCCTTAGCGCTAGGGGAGCCCTAGCCTTAGCCTAGGGGAGCCCTAGCCTGAAGGCTAGGGGAGCCCTAGCCTTAGCGCTAGGGGAGCCCTAGCCTTAGCCTAGGGGAGCCCTAGCCTGAAGGCTAGGGAGCCCTAGCCTTAGCGCTAGGGGAGCCCTAGCCTTAGCCTAGGGGAGCCCTAGCCTGAAGGCTAGGGGAGCCCTAGCCTTAGCGCTAGGGGAGCCCTAGCCTTAGCCTAGGGGAGCCCTAGCCTGAAGGCTAGGGGAGCCCTAGCCTTAGCGCTAGGGGAGCCCTAGCCTTAGCCTAGGGGAGCCCTAGCCTGAAGGCTAGGGGAGCCCTAGCCTTAGCGCTAGGGGAGCCCTAGCCTTAGCCTAGGGGAGCCCTAGCCTGAAGGCTAGGGAGCCCTAGCCTTAGCGCTAGGGGAGCCCTAGCCTTAGCCTAGGGGAGCCCTAGCCTGAAGGCTAGGGGAGCCCTAGCCTTAGCGCTAGGGGAGCCCTAGCCTTAGCCTAGGGGAGCCCTAGCCTGAAGGCTAGGGGAGCCCTAGCCTTAGCGCTAGGGGAGCCCTAGCCTTAGCCTAGGGGAGCCCTAGCCTGAAGGCTAGGGGAGCCCTAGCCTTAGCGCTAGGGGAGCCCTAGCCTTAGCCTAGGGGAGCCCTAGCCTGAAGGCTAGGGGAGCCCTAGCCTTAGCGCTAGGGGAGCCCTAGCCTTAGCCTAGGGGAGCCCTAGCCTGAAGGCTAGGGGAGCCCTAGCCTTAGCGCTAGGGGAGCCCTAGCCTTAGCCTAGGGGAGCCCTAGCCTGAAGGCTAGGGGAGCCCTAGCCTTAGCGCTAGGGGAGCCCTAGCCTTAGCCTAGGGGAGCCCTAGCCTGAAGGCTAGGGGAGCCCTAGCCTTAGCGCTAGGGGAGCCCTAGCCTTAGCCTAGGGGAGCCCTAGCCTGAAGGCTAGGGGAGCCCTAGCCTTAGCGCTAGGGGAGCCCTAGCCTTAGCCTAGGGGAGCCCTAGCCTGAAGGCTAGGGGAGCCCTAGCCTTAGCGCTAGGGGAGCCCTAGCCTTAGCCTAGGGGAGCCCTAGCCTGAAGGCTAGGGGAGCCCTAGCCTTAGCGCTAGGGGAGCCCTAGCCTTAGCCTAGGGGAGCCCTAGCCTGAAGGCTAGGGGAGCCCTAGCCTTAGCGCTAGGGGAGCCCTAGCCTTAGCCTAGGGGAGCCCTAGCCTGAAGGCTAGGGAGCCCTAGCCTTAGCGCTAGGGGAGCCCTAGCCTTAGCCTAGGGGAGCCCTAGCCTGAAGGCTAGGGGAGCCCTAGCCTTAGCGCTAGGGGAGCCCTAGCCTTAGCCTAGGGGAGCCCTAGCCTGAAGGCTAGGGGAGCCCTAGCCTTAGCGCTAGGGGAGCCCTAGCCTTAGCCTAGGGGAGCCCTAGCCTGAAGGCTAGGGGAGCCCTAGCCTTAGCGCTAGGGGAGCCCTAGCCTTAGCCTAGGGGAGCCCTAGCCTGAAGGCTAGGGGAGCCCTAGCCTTAGCGCTAGGGGAGCCCTAGCCTTAGCCTAGGGGAGCCCTAGCCTGAAGGCTAGGGGAGCCCTAGCCTTAGCGCTAGGGGAGCCCTAGCCTTAGCCTAGGGGAGCCCTAGCCTGAAGGCTAGGGGAGCCCTAGCCTTAGCGCTAGGGGAGCCCTAGCCTTAGCCTAGGGGAGCCCTAGCCTGAAGGCTAGGGGAGCCCTAGCCTTAGCGCTAGGGGAGCCCTAGCCTTAGCCTAGGGGAGCCCTAGCCTGAAGGCTAGGGGAGCCCTAGCCTTAGCGCTAGGGGAGCCCTAGCCTTAGCCTAGGGGAGCCCTAGCCTGAAGGCTAGGGGAGCCCTAGCCTTAGCGCTAGGGGAGCCCTAGCCTTAGCCTAGGGGAGCCCTAGCCTGAAGGCTAGGGGAGCCCTAGCCTTAGCGCTAGGGGAGCCCTAGCCTTAGCCTAGGGGAGCCCTAGCCTGAAGGCTAGGGGAGCCCTAGCCTTAGCGCTAGGGGAGCCCTAGCCTTAGCCTAGGGGAGCCCTAGCCTGAAGGCTAGGGGAGCCCTAGCCTTAGCGCTAGGGGAGCCCTAGCCTTAGCCTAGGGGAGCCCTAGCCTGAAGGCTAGGGGAGCCCTAGCCTTAGCGCTAGGGGAGCCCTAGCCTTAGCCTAGGGGAGCCCTAGCCTGAAGGCTAGGGGAGCCCTAGCCTTAGCGCTAGGGGAGCCCTAGCCTTAGCCTAGGGGAGCCCTAGCCTGAAGGCTAGGGGAGCCCTAGCCTTAGCGCTAGGGGAGCCCTAGCCTTAGCCTAGGGGAGCCCTAGCCTGAAGGCTAGGGGAGCCCTAGCCTTAGCGCTAGGGGAGCCCTAGCCTTAGCCTAGGGGAGCCCTAGCCTGAAGGCTAGGGGAGCCCTAGCCTTAGCGCTAGGGGAGCCCTAGCCTTAGCCTAGGGGAGCCCTAGCCTGAAGGCTAGGGGAGCCCTAGCCTTAGCGCTAGGGGAGCCCTAGCCTTAGCCTAGGGGAGCCCTAGCCTGAAGGCTAGGGGAGCCCTAGCCTTAGCGCTAGGGGAGCCCTAGCCTTAGCCTAGGGGAGCCCTAGCCTGAAGGCTAGGGGAGCCCTAGCCTTAGCGCTAGGGGAGCCCTAGCCTTAGCCTAGGGGAGCCCTAGCCTGAAGGCTAGGGGAGCCCTAGCCTTAGCGCTAGGGGAGCCCTAGCCTTAGCCTAGGGGAGCCCTAGCCTGAAGGCTAGGGGAGCCCTAGCCTTAGCGCTAGGGGAGCCCTAGCCTTAGCCTAGGGGAGCCCTAGCCTGAAGGCTAGGGGAGCCCTAGCCTTAGCGCTAGGGGAGCCCTAGCCTTAGCCTAGGGGAGCCCTAGCCTGAAGGCTAGGGGAGCCCTAGCCTTAGCGCTAGGGGAGCCCTAGCCTTAGCCTAGGGGAGCCCTAGCCTGAAGGCTAGGGGAGCCCTAGCCTTAGCGCTAGGGGAGCCCTAGCCTTAGCCTAGGGGAGCCCTAGCCCTGAAGGCTAGGGGAGCCCTAGCCTTAGCGCTAGGGAGCCCTAGCCTTAGCCTAGGGGAGCCCTAGCCTGAAGGCTAGGGGAGCCCTAGCCTTAGCGCTAGGGGAGCCCTAGCCTTAGCCTAGGGGAGCCCTAGCCTGAAGGCTAGGGGAGCCCTAGCCTTAGCGCTAGGGGAGCCCTAGCCTTAGCCTAGGGGAGCCCTAGCCTGAAGGCTAGGGGAGCCCTAGCCTTAGCGCTAGGGGAGCCCTAGCCTTAGCCTAGGGGAGCCCTAGCCTGATAGGCTAGGGGAGCCCTAGCCTTAGCGCTAGGGGAGCCCTAGCCTTAGCCTAGGGGAGCCCTAGCCTGAAGGCTAGGGGAGCCCTAGCCTTAGCGCTAGGGGAGCCCTAGCTAGCCTAGGGGAGCCCT